>NC_052677.1:2447500-2697500 GCF_016802725.1 Solenopsis invicta | reverse complement strand
TATTGTTTATGTTGGTTTATGCGGTGATAATATAACTTTATTGTTTATAATAATACAGTGATGGATCTCTTCTATATGTATAAGATTCGAGTGGATACTTAAATGCACGTGAAAAGAAAAAATGTACGGAGCACAGCTAGCGAGAACAGAAAAAAGAGTAAGAAGGGGGGAGGTCAGATCTGAGATCTCGCACCAAGACTCGCCGTTCGAGATCCATCGATTGTCGATCGATGACGAGTACTCGCATCAGTGATGCGCGCGCATACAACAGAGCACGCATTGTACCCGGGAACTTTTAAAGCTCTTATTCCAACACGCCTCCTCAATGCGCGCCTCGGTCCATCATGCCCTCTGGAATATCTTTTAGACCAAGGTCCCCCACACATCTCTCATGACTTGCTCTTGGTAAGGCCTTTGTTAAAATGTCGGCAGTCATTTGATTTGTCGGTAGATGTTGAAGTTTTATGAGGCCAGTTTGGACAGCCTCCCTCAGGAAATGATATCGGATATCTATGTGTTTGGTGCGGGCATGAAAGACAGCATCCTCAGCCAGACATAGAGCACCTCGGTTGTCGACGTGTATTGTTACATCAGTCAGCTCACCCAATTTGATTTCGGTGAGTAGGCTTCGGAGGTGTAGCGCCTCCTTAACTGCTTCGGATAGACTGATGTACTCCGCTTCAGTGGAGGACATCGCAACGGTGCGCTGTTTCTGCGATTTCCAAGTAATCGCAGCTCCACTCAACTTGAATGCGTAACCGCTGAATGATCGACGGTCCATTTGGTCGCTACCCCAATCGGAGACGGAAAATCCTTGGAGTGGTTGTTTATCCGGCGAATATACCAGTCCCATCTGATATGTACGCGCTAGATATCTCACCATACGCTTTGCCGCTGTCCAATGACATTCTCTGGGTTCCGAATTGAACTGTGCGAGTCTCGCTACAGTGTTAGCTATATCTGGTCTTGTAGTGATTGCCAAATAGAGCAGCGTTCCGATAAGTCCTCGATACGGACGTTCTTCAATTCTTGCTGATGTATCGTCCTTTATCAGCATAGATCCACACTCCGCTGGTGTGGCTACAGTGTTGCACTGTTCCATGCCATATTTCCTTAATATGTCAATAATGTAACCTTGTTGAGTCAGTGCAATCTTGCCTTTTTCTTGATTTATCTCGAGTCCAATACAATATTTCGCTAACCCGAGGTCCTGAATCTCGAAGTCCTCCTGCAATCCTCGTTTAATCCCCGTGATCCACTCCAGGTTACCTGAAGCAATCAGGATATCATCCATGTAGATTAATAGTAAGAGGATATGTTGGCCACGATGTGCCACGTACAAGCATGGGTCTCCTATAGTCGGATTCAAACCAAGTTGTCTGAGCTTCTGACTGAGTCTGAGATGCCACTGCCGGCCTGCTTGTTTCAGTCCATATAGAGCCTTCTTTAACTTGCATGCGTTTCCTCCAGCTTGTAGTGCTGTCACCATCCTCTTCGCTCTTGCTCGAATTGATGTTTCTTCGCTGTTATCTGTGATTATCTGTCTCAACATTTCTTCCATGCATTCAGGGATCTCCATTATTACTTCTTCTTCCAGCTGGGCGTTTAGATATGCCGTAACCACATCGAGCTGGTGGACAACGAGTTTGTACCTCGCGGCGATGGCTAATACTAGCCGAATAGATTCGAGACGCGCTACAGGCGAAAAAGTTTGATAATAATCAATACCATATTTCTGGCTATACCCCTTGGCCACAACTCGCGCTTTTCGTCGCTCAATGGATCCATCGGGGTTGTACTTATTCGTTAACACGAATCGACTGCCAACAATATTTTGTCGCTTATCACTTGTAACAATCTCCAGTGTATCATTCTCTACAAGACTTCTTATCTCTGACAGAATTGCGCGGTCCCACTCTTCTTTCTCCTCAGAGCACATGGCTTCCTTGACGGATACCTCCACGGCGCCGGCGAAAACGTCATCCTCGAGTTCATCACCAATTTCTTCAATCGGGATGTCATCTCCAGTATCGGATACCCGAAGAGTCTGATACAGCTTCCTTGGTCGGCCGCGACTTCCTGTTCGGATGATCCTTGGTCTACCACGACCTCGCAGCGGCACGGCTTCCTGAGGCTGTTCAAACACGGCTTCTTGGGGCTCTCTGGGAGGAGTAGGCTCACGCAAAACTATTTCGGGTATTTCAGGTCGCGTTCGCGCGATAGGGGCATCCCTCTCTTCAATGGAGTTCGGCTTGGTCTTCTCCAGTAGCTCAATTTCTACGTCACTCTTCGAGCCTGTCTTCTCCAGGAATTTTATATCTCTTGTTACCACTATTTTTCGAGTTTCTGGTATCCAAACCCTGTATCCTTTTGTTCCTCTGGGATATCTTATAAAAATACCTCTGTTAGATTTAACAGCAAATTTATCTTTACCTGGCGTCTTGTCAAGGACATAAGCAGCGGGGCCGAAAATTCTAAGGTGACTCAGAACAGGAAGTTCGCCAGTCCATTTTTCATGTGGCGTGGTTCCGTTTAACGTTCTTGTCGGGCAACGATTACGAATGTAGCAGGCAGTTGCCACGGCGTCACTCCAGAACATCGGTGGCAGGCCAGATTGTATAAGTAGGCATCTTGCCATATCCATAATGGTCCGGTTTATTCGCTCAGCGACGCCATTCTGCTGAGGCGTATGTGGAGCGGTGAGCCTACGCTCAATCCCGCATTTTGAGAGGAAATTGTCAAATTCTTGATTACAATACTCCTTGCCGTTGTCGGATTGGAGACATTTGATTTTCATTTCAGTCTGGCTCTCCACAAGGTTTTTGTATCTTACAAATGCTTCGAAGACGCCGCTCTTTTGACTGAGAAAGTAAACCTGGCACCATCTCGATGCGTCATCTGTGAAAGCGACAAAGAATCTCGCTCCGCTTGGCGATTGGACTCGGAATGGTCCCACGACGTCCGAATGAACTAATTCCAGGAGTTTAGCACGAGGTGGTCCGCCCTTCGGAAATGACGAACGCGTTATTTTACCTTTCAGGCACACCTCGCATTTCAGCACACCTTCGGGATCTCCGGCGAGGTTACCGAGTCTCGTTTCACGAATGATCCTGAATAGGTCTTCAGAGTTTAAATGACCTAGACGCTCATGCCAGAGCATTAACTCCGATGTATCAGAATCCGGCGTAGCTGCTGCAAACTCGGCACCTTCCCGTAAATAATATAGGTCACCTTTTCTGTCTGCAGTGAGTCTTACTTGACCACTCTGGTCCGTAGCCTTTGCGAAATTCTTGTAGAAAGAAACGAAATGTCCTTTATCCGTTATTTTTGCAACTGAAACCAAGTTGGTTCGCAAATCCGGCACGAACAATGTGTTGTTAAATTCTACCTGCTTTGTTGACGTGGCACCCGCCACAGAAACTCTCACCTTGCCTCTACCCTTGACCTCAGTAGATGCCTGACTAGCCAGCTTCAATTTCCCACGGGTTGACGTCTCCAAACATTCGAAACTGTCTTCGTCACCGCATAGATGCGATGTACAACCGCTGTCCAATATCAACGGATGCGGCGATGGCTCGGATGCCTGTAGCGACGTGCCTAGCTCAGAAGTGGCGAAAGAGCACACGGCGTAAGAGTCATCTACGACACTGGCAGACTGCTTGTTCTTCTCACTTAGCTGATGCATCTTCTTCTCTGAGCACTCCGGTGACTTATGTCCAGAAGCTCCGCATGTATAACAGCGTACTTTTGGTTGGTCTTCAGACTTTGCCTCACCGTTAATCGGCCTGTTTTTACGTCTTCTGGGACGCCTCTTGTCGTTTCCGCCTCCGCGTTTTGTTGCGAGAGCGCTAGCGGCTTCAATGGTATCTGCTTGACGCCGAACTTCGCTCTCCTCCAGGATTTTGACCTTCAAAGCGTCAGGCGTAGGAAGCTCGTCACGCGACTCAATCGCGACTCTGAAATTATCATAACTGGTAGGCAGACTGTACAACAACATTATAGACAATAAGTCACCATTTATTTCAACCTCCATGGCAGCTAGTTTATCAACAGCTTCGAAGAAATGCCCCATATGGGCTCGCACATCACCTCCTTCTTGAAGACGTTGCAGCATAAGCTGTTTGAGGAGTGCAGCCTTCCTAGCGGGCCCTTTGGACGCGTATATAGATTCTAGCTTAAGCCATACCTGGCGAGCAGTCTCACATCCTCGTATTTGCTGAAGCTCCGACGGGTGGATAGATAAAATAAGATCAGATCTTGCCTTCTTATCGTTCCTTCTAAATACCGCACGAGCCGCTTCCGCTGCATTAACGATGGCAGGATCGCCCGCCGCAGAGGGGGGGGGAGTGTAATCTCGCCGCTCACGTACTCCCACAGGTCGTTCTTCGTGAGTAAAGCTTCGGCCTGTATTTTCCACGTCTCATAGTTCTCCTTCGTTAGAACTTCAATGCGCGTTGTCACACTGACACTCGTTGCCATTTTTCTTTGCCTCGATCGTCTATGGAGAGTATCTCGACAATAAAGTCTTCGATCCGCACTCACACGGCGAGAGCACGTGAAAAGAAAATGGCTAACCTCAAGAAAAGAAAAACGTGTAAGAAATGTATCACGCAGTTATTGCGGGCCCTGGGCCCATAACCTGTTGGTTTATGCGGTGATAATATAATAACTTTATTGTTTATAATAATACAGTGATGGATCTCTTCTATATGTATAAGATTCGAGTGGATACTTAAATGCACGTGAAAAGAAAAATGTACGGAGCACAGCTAGCGAGAACAGAAAAGAAGAGTAAGAAGGGGGGAGGTCAGATCTGAGATCTCGCACCAAGACTCGCCGTTCGAGATCCATCGATTGTCGATCGATGACGAGTACTCGCATCAGTGATGCGCGCGCATACAACAGAGCACGCATTGTACCCGGGAACTTTTAAAGCTCTTATTCCAACAGTTTATTTAAAAAATTATTTAACAATATCACTCGAATAGCAGCCAAGGCGTACGCATATCCGTAGAGAGTTGAAAAAAATCACAGACACATCACTCAATGAGCATAAAACGACGGAGTAGCGACCGAAGCGATGACGGCCCTTATTGTTTATTTAAAAAATTAATTAACAATTCACTGAATAGCAGCCAAGGCGTACGCATAACCGTAGAGAGTGGAAAAAAATCACAGACACATCACTCAATGAGCATAAAACGACGGAGTAGCAACCGAAGCGATGACGGCCCTTATTGTTTATTTAAAAAATTAATTAGCAATTCACTGAATAGCAGCCAAGGCGTACGCATATCCGTAGAGAGTTGAAAAAAATCGCTTCGGTCGCTACTCCGTCGTTTTATGCTCATTGAGAGATGTGTCTGTGATTTTTTTTGACTCTCTACGGGTATGCGTTTGTCTTTGGTATTTACTGTTATCATATCTAACTGTTAAATAATTAGTTTATTTTATTTTATTACTAATACAATGGTTTGTCTTTGAAATAATGGCGTATCTGTTATTACTTTGAGCGTAACATTGGCTAACAATTGTTTTTTTGTAATTCTAATCACTTTTTATTTACGGGGCCCCGGCACCCTATTCGTCCCTGGCTGGCTGCTAGGTCTAGCTGCCAGCTTCACGCTCATCCGAATGCGCGTAAATAAACCGTTTTTATCTTTCCTCTTTCCTCGAATGCATGTGTCACATTTACTAATCTAAATATGTATCGCTTTTCCTGATCTGCCAATAAGTCATAATTATTTTGATTTTGTTGTAAATGCAATTTAAATTTTTAATGAATTGACGTTCGAAACAAGTATTTAATGAATACATGAATATATAATAATACTTCTAATGCCTGTACTATGATTAATTTTACAAGATGAGTTATAGAAGTTTCACCTTTGTAGAATCTCTCTGAATTCAGAAGTATGTAATTCAATTAAGTATATACTTTTGAATTACTATTTATATATGTTGCGACCGCACTCACGAGCGTGGTGCAACTACGTTAATTGCTCGTGACGATAGTTAGATAGTAAAGCTTTTCGCAAAGTAGCTCACACCAAATGCACAAAATTAGACGATACTATTGGGCGCCAGGCACAAGCGAGCGTGCTACTTTTATATCAAGACGTTATCGGTCTCCAAATTTCTGTAGGATCGAACGCGAAAATACTCGATTTTATCACGGGCAATAACGGGCTCTCTTAACCGGTAGCTCAGCCACGGAATTGGCAGAGGGGGCGGTTTGTTGCGAGCGGGGAGATAGAAGAGAGCAAGAGAGCTTATAGAAAACATATCAAGTAAATGAGAAAATTAACAATATATTTTGGCAGATCTCGGACATTAAATCACAAAGCTCGGTAACAATTTCTCATGATCCGGGCGCGGCCGGATTTTGACCCACCAGGTTGGCTCGCCCCAGTGGTCGTCCGAGCAAAGGTGATGATCCGGACTGCCTGGCTGCGGAATCTGGATTGGGATACCCCACTGCCTACTTCCGATGTGACCGAGTAACAACGTCTCATCGACGAACTACCACAACTTGAGAGAATACAAATCTCACGCTGGTTAAATATTAGTGACAAAGACAACCACTTAGAGCACGGTTTTGCGGACACGTCCAAACGCGGATACGCCGGTGTTGTCTACCTCCGCATTTCCAGAAACAACTCCATAACAACGCATATCCTAGCTGCGAAAACCCGAGTCGCAAGTGACCTTGCTGCGACTAGAACTCCGTGACGCCGCGTTATTTACGTTACTTGCGCACCGCGTTCGGCCCTTGAATTTATCGACTATTCCGATTTATCTGTAGTCGGATTCTACTGTCGTGCTTCACTGGATTGGTGGCCACTCGTCCCGCTGGAAAACTTTTGTAGCAAACTGAGTGTCCGCAATTTAGGAGCTGCTCCCCAACGCGCGATAGGGTTATGTACCCGGGAAGGAAAACCCGGCGAACTGCGCGACGTAAGAGATCTCACCAAAGGAGCTGGTCGACAATCCTCTACGATGGATTGATCTGGCGTGGCTGCAATCAAGCGACCGCTGACTAAGATCGGAGACGCTCTGTCCTGAAGACGACATCCCGGAATAACGCACGACCGTCACGCTCACCGCAACAATTCCAAACGAGCTTGAAATTTTATTGAGATTTTTCGCTCTATATCGCCTGTTATGCGTTACTGCGTGGTACCGCCGCTGGCGACCTGCAGCGCGTCATCTCTAACCAAAGACTCAAATTGTCTTAAAATCCTCGCTTAGCGTCACAGAGATTGAGGAGATCTTAATTGCCTGGTTGCGAGTGGTACAAAACTTGCACTACTGCGAGGAAATTTCTGCCGCTGCAAGGGGAAAGTCTGTCTCGTCTCGGAGCAGCCTTAAAGCGTTGTTGCCAATTTTAGGCACTGACGGCTTACTGCGCATGGAAGGGCGGTTACATTATTCGACTCTCCTGCAGGAACACAAACACCCCTTAATTATGCTGCCATCCTCATGGCTCGCCAGACTCATTGTGGAGTCGTGTCATCTACATTCCATGGAGGAGTGCAGCTGATTCTAAGCGTCGTCCGTCTTCGCTTCTGGGTCCCGCACGGTCGAGCTGACACAAAACAGGTCGTCTGTCGCTGCGTGACCTGTGCGCGCTGGCGAACCGCTACACTGCAGCCTATCTTAGGAAACTTGCCGACGGATCGCGTAACGCCTTCTCGGCCCTTTCAGCGTACGGGCGTCGACTGCGCCGGGCCCATCCGTCTACGTGCAGCTCGCGGTCATAGACAACGAGCCTACAAAGCTTATATTGCCATATTTATCTGTTTCAGCATGAAAGTCGTTCATATTGAAGTAGTTTTGAACTACATCACCGATGCATTCCTGGCCGCATTTTGCCGTTTTACGGCTCGCTGCGGCCTATGCGAAAAAATCTACTTGGATTGTGGCACTAATTTTATAGGCGCAAATCGTGAACTCAAGGCTTTTTTTCAAATTTCATCAGCCGAAGGCCGCCGCATAGCCGATGCCGTTGTGAACAAGGGCGTCCAGAGGTGCTTTAACCCGCCATCAGCTTCCCACTTTGGCGGATTGGGAAGCTGCCGTCAAATCAGCCAAACACCATTTCCGTTGCATCATCGGAGCACTTTGACGTTTGAGGAGATGAGCACACTTTTATCGCAAGTCAAGACATGTCTTAACTATCGCCCGCTGCCTCTCTCCGACGATCCAACAGATGTAGCCGCCTTAACTCCCGGTCACTTTTTGACTGGAGCACCATTATTTGTTATCCCGGAGTCATCAATGGAAGATGCCTCAGTTGGTTTACCTGCGCGTTGGAGGTATCTTCAAAAATTGCGCGACCAATTTTGAAGACAATGGTCTCGTGACTACCTCAACCACCTCCATCCGCGGAAAGTGGATCAAAACTGGCAGCAACCCTGAGGTCGGAGATCTTTGCCTGATACGCTCTGAACTCATTTCGCCCAACCGCTGGCCTCTAGTTAGAATTGTAAAACTACATCTAGGATGTGACGGGGTAATTCGCGTTGTCATAATCCAATCCGCATCCTCCGAGCTAGTATGTCACAAAAATCGTGCTATTACCGGGTGTCTTAACCGCTAGCGGCGTTATCACCCAGAACCAATCATTGCTACCTACACTGTAAGAGCTTTGTCGAAGCCATTTGGCTTGGCATCTTGCGATTGCAATTAGCCTGAGTTCTCGCTGCCAATCTTACCATTGTAAAGTATTAACAAAAAAAAGGACCGCCAAATTCATTGTCACATATTGACAAGGCGGGATGTTCAAAATTCTTAATAAGAAGATAAGCTTGTCTAAAAACTAAATTCTATACCAGCAAGTTACTTGGGAAGCTGTTTTGCTCGACGATAACAACATGCGAAGCCTCGCCAAATTCCGCAGTCACGTGCCGCAAACGTGAAGCAAGGCTCGACGCCCGAATCGACTACTGTCTTGACGTTTGGCAAGTTCGACACATACAAGAATATTTGCTTCAGGGTGTTTTGTTTTTCTGCGATTTTTTCGCGAGATTCGGAGTAACCGACATTGATACTTAAACTCAATTAAATTCAGTTTTGCCTTTGCTAAGTGGAATTTCGTGCATATCTATAGTATTTTATTGTTAAACGGTTATAATTACTAGTGAATAAAAACCGGAGAGTGAACCAACCAATAAATGTTCTGACTTTTTTTTGGCTCTATACTCCGCTCCTATTGGCTCAAACGCTCTTGCAAACAAAGTTGCTGGCACGTGGCGGGTTTTATCTTCAAAAATCGGCAGCAAACACTCCCAAATTATTAGAGAATATTTCTCAAGAAACACATAAATTAGCAATCCAGCAATTTTATCATGATGATGTTCTTAAAGTGCTCGGGCTTACCTGAAATCTAAAAAAAGACTTGTTTCGTTTTTACGTCAAAAAACCCGTCGTCGAATTAAACACCAAACGCTCCATTTTATCGTTTATTTCAAAAATTTTCGACCCATTAGGATGGGCATCTCCTGTAATTATAATCGTAAATATTCGAATGTAGGAGCTGTGAATTAAAACGTATGACTGGAACATCCCTCTTGAACCTGAAATACTAAAGCCGTGGTTAAGGTACTGCTCAGATCTACTAAAACTGCGGGAAAGAAGTATTCCGCGGTAGATTGGTACCCATAACGGGAATTATTGAATTATATGGATGCTTCAACGCATGCGTACGCAGCGGTTGTTTATCTACGTGTAATGCACTTTCTTAACGAATTTTCTGTGGCGTTGCTTGCTGCAAAATCGAAGGTCGCTCTGATTAAAACAATTAGTGTGCCACGTCTAGAATTGAATGCAATTGTTTTGTTAACTCGACTTTTCAAATTTGTTCAAAATTCCATGAATTTGAAGTACGCGCCGGTATATAGCTGGACAAATTTTTCCGTCGTGTTACCCTGGCTTCAAGGACATCCATCGAAATAGAAAACTGACATAGCCAATTGCGTGGCGGAGATCTAAACAAAGCAACCAACGATTAAATGGAAGCATGTTCCGTCCAAGGAAAATCCGGCAAATTGTGCATCTCGAGGTTTGTCTCCCGCGGAACTAATCGAATTCCCGCTTTGGTGGGATGGACCCGCGTGTCTAAAATCTCCGTCGTCTATCTGGCCAAAAAAAAACCGGATAATCCGACAGCTCAACATGGCCGACTTTGCGATTCCGGAATCTTGACTGCAAAAGGCGATTATCTGTCATACGCATCTGGCCGAGTGAGATTTACCTAGCAGAGTCTCGAGTTGGACAAAACTCATTAGAGTCACCGCGTGCCGGCCTCCCTTCGCAACTGTATAGCGATAACGGAACAAATTTTTAGGGAGCCGATCGCAAATTACGCCTTTTGATGTCTTCGTGACGACCCCCAGCTTCTGGACATTATAGCAAACGAGGGCGTTTAATGGAATTTTATACCCCCTTATGCGCCACACTTTGATGGTTTCTGGAAGGCGGGTGTAAAGAGCTTGAAGTTTCATCTTAAAAGAGTAGTCGGTGCGCGAACATTGTTATAGATTGAATTTACTACATTATTATGCCAAATAGAAGCATGCTTAAATTTGCGACCCATTTCAGCATTACACGACAACCTTAGTGATTTTTCACTTTTAACTCCGGGACATTTTTTAATAATTTGGTTAGTACGCCGAAAGACCAGGCTCTAGACATCAATTCTATTCGATTGTCTTGTTGGCAGATAGTGCGTGCAATACTCGAGCGGCTCTGGCGACAGTGGTCCGTTGATTATTTACATACAATGCAACAAAGGACTAAATGGAAAAGGGGTCAACCAGAGATAAGGGAGAACAATCTTGTAGTGCTGAAAAATAATTTACTCCCCCCTGCGAAGTAGGAGCTTGCCTATGTGGTTGCGACCCATTCGAGATCGGACCACCACGTTCGAGTGGTAACTCTCCGCACCGCAAAAACCACACTAAAAAGATCTCTGACGCAGATTTGCCGACTGCCGATATCGCGTGAAAACGAAGTTTAACTCCTCTCATAAAGTAAAGTTTTTTTGGGTCAAGGAGAAAACAAGATGTATCTGATCAACAATCATACTTTCAAGGTTGACTCCCGGATTTGACTCAAGGAAGTTTTGCGAGAAAAACGTTAAAGCGAAAACAGATTTCTTTATTTAAAAAAAAAATTATTTGTTGTTTGTAAAAATTTTAATGTCTTAATTTCTTCAAAGATTAATTATGTATTAGGAGTACAAATTGAAAACCGCCGTTTTCCAGTAGATGGCGCCAGCGGTAAATGCTGGCGCCAAACGTTAGATCAAAAATTTTAAATGTAAGGTTGGGCATCTGGCAACAATTCTTTATAATTGCAGTTGTGAATTTTTATCGGCGTTATATATTTTTTTGTGATCGAAAATGTCGAAATTTGTGCCCAATAAGCGTCATTTGCGGGAAGTTTTGCTTTTTGTCTTCAATTCGAAAAAATCTGCGGCTGAGGCGCGTCGAATGATTGTAAAAACTTATGGTGAGGCTTCCATTAGTGAAAGAACGTGTCGAGAATGGTTCCAACGCTTCAAAAGTGGTGATTTCGGCGTAGAAGACAAGGAGCGTCCCGGACAGGTGAAAAAGTTTGAAGACGCACAATTGGAAACATTACTGAATGAAGATTCATCTCAAACGCAACAGGAGCTTGCAGATTCATGGGGCGTGACTCAACAAGCTATTTCACATCGTTTGAAAACCATGGGAATGATCCAAAAGCATGGACACTGGGTGCCATACGAATTAAAGCCGAGAGACGTCGAACGGCGTTTTTTCGCGTGCGAACAGCTGCTCCAACGGCAAAAACGGAAGGGTTTTCTGCATCGTATTGTAACCGGCGATGAAAAGTGGATCTATTATGATAATCCGAAGCAAAAAAAATCGTGGGGCTACCGCGGCCATGCATCAACATCGACGGCCAAGCCAAACATCCATGGCTCGAAGCTCATACTGTGTATTTGGTGGGACCAGCTCGGCGTGATTTATTATAAGCTGTTGCAACCGGGTGAAACCATCACAGGAGCTCGCTACCGAACACAACTAATGCGTTTGAGCCGAGCATTGCAGGAAACACGGACACAATACGAGCAAAGACACGAAAAAGTGATGTTGCTGCACGACAACGCTCGGCCACATGTTGCTCAGGTCGTTAAAACCTATCTGGAAACATTGAAATGGGACGTCTTACCTCATCCGCCGTATTCTCCTGACATCGCCCCTTCAGATTACCACTTGTTCCGATCAATGGCGCATGGCCTGGCTGAGCAGCACTTCCATTATTACGAAGAGGCCAAAAACTGGGTCGATTCGTGGATCGCCGCAAAAGACGAGCAGTTTTTTCGACGCGGGATTCGTATGCTGCCCGAAAGGTGGGAGAAAGTAGTGGCCACCGATGGACAATACTTTCAAGAATAAGTATGTAACCATTTTTCAACAATCAATCCTCAAATTTTGACAAAAAACGGCGGTTTTCAATTTGTACTCCTAATACTTATTAAGAACGCATAAACGCATTCTTTTTTGCAGGTATCTCTACTTTCTGCAAACAATTTTATAAATCTATACATTACTTTCTCAAGGTACAGATACTTGCAACCTTCCATAGTAATAATATGGATAACATAAGTAACTATTGTATACTACCGCGCAGCGGTGTGCCGTGTTAAGGTACGATTTAAGTAAGTGTGAGCCTTGGAAGGTCGTACAACAATAGGCCGATCGCCATAGTTAGACATGATGTCCTAAAACTTGTGATCTTCCAGACGTCCAGATTTGTTCCGACCGATTGTAACGTAAATCTTTTTCTTTCCTACTTCTGTCGTAACCTGCCCGGTATACGAGGCAGGCGGGATGTTCAGGAAACATATAATTTGATAATATACGAACATTCTAATTTCGATCATTGTAAGGAGCGAGTTTCGTTAGATTTGAGGGGGGCTCTCTGTCGTGCTTCAAATCGCTTTTCTCTGGAATGTTGTTGACGGGCTAATATTTACGATCACGTGTTATACGAGTGATCATGGCTAGATTTGCGAGCGGTAGAGCGCTCCGAATACTCATTTTGCGTCGAGCAAACGATAAAGTAACACCGTTCGATTCTTAACAAAACACGCGCTCGCGATCCATAATCGAGAGTGCGAGCTGTCTCAATTGTATTATCTCAACGCGGACAGAGAATTAAGTTAAACTTATTGTAAAATAAAGGAGATATTAAAAAGAATCAAGAGCGTTTCCTTTCAAATTCCGGCAAACAAAAAACCGAAGAATACGCTACACATGCTGAATGTGTAATATTTCACAGCAATATTTTTACATTATAATTTAGGAACCATTGTGCATTTTTGTAAACATTTATTTGGATTAATTATATTTTTAAATGTTTTACATATCTAACGCAGTTAAACATATTTTTCTTAATTATTAGACAATCTCTTTCTAAATTCAATTTTGCAAATATATCACTAAGATGATTCGCAATATCTTTATAGTTTTATCGAAATACTATTTTAAAATTAATTGAACAAATTTTATTAATTGATCAATATTTTATGATATATTAAGGTCAGTCAAACAAAAACAAGACAGATATATAACGAGCATGGTACAGACGTTGATAACCTTTTTCTGTGTGTTTATGGACATGACCTCTATTGGGAATTAGGAGAGAACGGCGCAAATGTTCACAACTGTATCATTTGTTTGTCAGACGTGCTCGAAGTAAGGTCAGCGCGTCGTGTGTTCGTCCGACATTACTATGGAAGCCGGGAAAGAAAAACAGCAAGGTATAGTGTGGTTTTTGACTGCGGAAGGGGTGTCGGGAAGTGCAATTCAAGCTCAAATGTCTGCTGTTTATGGTGAATACAGTATGTCACGTAAGCGTCACGTTTGCGTGGAATAAACGATTTTCTCGAATTTACACGCGCACGTGACATACTGTTTTCGCTATACTCAGTAGACATTTGGGCTTGAATTGCACTTTCTAACATCCCTTCCGCAGTCAAAAACTGCACTGCACCTCACTGTTCTTTCCCGGCCTACATAGTGATGTCGGACAAACACACGACGTGTAAATATTACTTCGAGCATGTCTAACAAACAAATGATACAGCGGTAAACATGCGCGCCGTTCTCCCCTAATTCTCAAAAACTCACGTTCATAAACACACGGAAAAGGGTTACCAACGTCCGCGCCATGCTCGTTATATAGTCTGTCTCGTTTTCATTTGACTGACCCTAATATTAAGATAAACCTTCGAAAAGCGTTCTTCTCGCTAAAATGAATAAAAATATTCACATATATTTTTGCCATCTAAATACGAATATGAAACTTAATAATGTCCGGTCAAAACCGGAAATATCCCAAAATCGTAAAAAACTCTGAAAAACTCAAATTTTCACATGTGGTACAGAGAACGCGTGGGCGAGGTCTCCGCCCCGTAATTTTTCTAACTCAACCCAATCCTATTTTAGTTAAAATTTGACCATAATTTTAAATGTAATATTGCAACGTGGTCAATTAGATATTCTTGGCTAAATTATAACTAAAACAGGGTTAGGTTATGAAGAATACGGAGAGGGGGTGCAGAGGGAGAAGCTCCTCCGCCACCTACGCGTTTTCTGTACCATATGGGTTTTTGACTTTTCACGCAAAACGAATTCCTCATTAATTGTGTGGTACATACACATTTAAAATTTGCACGTGGCGCTTTTTTGCAATTTATGACAAAACAAAAAAGTTTGTGTAAATGATGCATATAACTTTTTTTTATAAATTTTTTATAATCTTAATTTTTTGTTTGAAACTTGCTTCTAAAATTAATATTTTCGGAGATACACTAAATTTTCAGAGTTTTTTTGTGATTTTGCGGTATTTCCGATTTGGCAATTTTGCAGTATTTCCGATCGACTGCAATTTTTAAGTTTCATATTCATATTCAGGCCCTGATAGCCATGCATATTTTGCAAAATCAGACAACTTAATGCTGAGCATGAATTTTCGACTAGTTGCTGTGTATTTGCTGAAAACGTAACGCATAGTCCTACATATTCAACAATATGAAAGCAGATTTGAGACATTTTATGTCAGCAGATTCAAAGCAAACGGAGAGCAACTGTTGCTTATTCTGTTGCCAACAAAATGACTTCTATTCGTGGTAAACATTTTGCTTTATCAATAATTTTCAACAACATAAGAGCAACGTGACGATAATAAAAAAAGATAATGATGCTGTGCTTTTGTCGTGTATTTGTTAAAAACATTAAATATATTAATTATTGTCTTGTAACCAAATAAAATGTCAAAAACGATTTGTGTGAGTGTGCGCGCGTGTGCGTATGTGATTGTGTGGTTGCGCGAGCGTGTGTAATGTAATAAATAAACAGGAGTAAATTAATTATTTACTTGGCTATCAGATCGGATTGAAATCTTAGAACATATACTATGGAAGGGGAATTGGCCACTGAGCCTGAAGCCAACATCTGTGCGAGAGAGAAAGGTAGAGAGTTCCATTTGATCGTAACGCACATGTGCCGTCTGTGCCGTCTGCTATTGGTTTGGTTAGGCGTACGTCAGAGATCTCATGTCTCTCGTGTCAGTTTGAATTGTTTGAAATAATCTTGGTGATAATCTTAGATATCTTTAGAGATTAATAATAGAAATATTATAATAAATAAAATAAAATGCCCAACAAATATTGTGTGCTGTGTGGTAATCGTGATAAATCGTTTTCTTATTATGGGTAAATATAAATATGAAATATTTTGTCTATGCATTTAAATTTAATTAAGACATAATATGTAAGTTGTTTTCGTACATTATATTTACTAACATTACACATTTCATGTGTATTATATATATTTTAAACAAGTTTCCGAAAAATAAGGAATTGCGTAAAAAATGGTTGTCTTTTTGTGAAATAAATGAAGATGTATTGAACACAGCAACCAAATTATGTTCTAGTCATTTTAATAAAGATGACATAATTAAAAGGACTAAAGTTCCATCGTAAAGTCTGATGCTGTACCACATATCACTGCAGTTAAGAAGAGGAAATTAGATTTAGGAAATAACAAAGTTTGCTTGGATGACAATGGTGCTATTATTGATCCAAAATTTGGTGATGTACCAAAGGTAAATATCAGTATTGTTAAATCTGTAACTTAAGTAATTTGAAAATGATAAAGTAATGGATGATTAATCATCCTTATGGAAAATTAACAGTTAATTATTTAACAGATTCAGCCACGAATGATGGAACCGTTTCCACTGAAATTGCAGAAACCATTTCTGATACAATCAATAAAAATACAATTATTGTAATTACATGATCTTTTCATTTCATTATTATTATTCATTAATTAATTAATAATTTGTTTCTCTTATATATTAGATAATAGTGCAGTAATAAATCAGCCATCGACGCCACCAAGGAGTAGGAATATCAGATGCTTTCAAACATTTAAAGCTAAATGCGCTCGTATATTATCGCGTTATATTGGGGACATTACAACGTCCCACATTTCTACGCCTAAAAGAGCCAAAAGAACTTTAGATATGGCTAACAGAACCATTTTAGCACTTCGAAAAAAAATTAAAATTTTACAGCAAGGTCGAAGAAGATTAATTACTCGCATAACAACGATGGAAGGACTGATTCGACATTTAAAAGAACAAAATCTACTGTCAGATTCAACTGCTGAAAAGTTAATGGTAATTTCCAATTCAGTGAGAATATTGCATAATTGAGAATATTGAGAATATTGCATAATTGTACATATTGATCAATTTATTTATTTATTTATTTTATTATTTAAATAGGCATCACATAAAAGTGATAAAAATGTAGGTAATATATAAAACTAGTAATTCTACTAAACATTTTGGTCATTATATTGCATAAATGTCATTCTAACATTTCAGCAACAGCTTATGTCCCTCTTCTAGAATGTTTCAGCAGAATGTTTTCTTTGGTTACGATATTGCAACACACAAGTAACGTAAAATTTATTGCTATGTTATCTATACCTTGCAATAACGTTATACGAGTATACAGAAAACATTGTGCTGAAACATTCTAGAGGAGAGGCAGCTGTTGCCGAGATGTTAGCATGTTTCTGTAACATAATGTTCAAAATGTTTAATGAGGATTAATATTGTTGTACCCTGTACAACTACGATAATTATACGCATAGCAACAGGAAATCAAGATTCCTATTGCTATGCATACGCGTAGCGGACTCGAATTCCGCATACGCTAGAAATATCGAAAAGACGCTGATGGTCTGTCGGGCTTCCGGCCCGCAACACCATCGCGCTGCGCCAGCTAATGCTGAGTCGCTTTCCGGTATTCGGATTTCGGCTAAGCGTGAGAGCTGCATGCTGCAAGGAACACGATTGGCCGAACCAAACGACGAATTTCCGTATAAATATCGCGACAAAATCGGAAAGCGACGGAAGAGTTTGACAAACAGCTGTCCGGTGTGTTACTCGCTGTGCGTGACTTACACGTCGAGCTTGTAACACAATCCGGAGATAACAGCCGACCTATATATACCGGGCCGTCCGGGAAGAACAAGCAAACGAGCGACATACATAATCATACCACAAGTGTAACGAGGGCAATACTGAAGAAAATACATTATTTTAACGTTGGAACAAGCAAGTGTTTTATCTTCAACCACCGAGCGGCCCTTCCTACGAGTCCTAACTCCTAAGGCGCCAAAAAGATACCGATATACCTACCGACGTCCCTGGAGCCATCACCGGGGCACAACATTATATTTGGTGGCAGCGATGGGATCACGCTCAAAAAGACGGTACACCCGCAAGTCGTGACGACGACAATCGAGCAGAAGCGCCAGGAAGCAGCACGCCCAACAACGGAGACAACACCTGCGAGATCACAACGGAAAGAAGAGGACCCAGAATCACAGAAGACGTCAACAAGAACGAGGCATCAGGATCGCCGACCTATCTCAACAGCCAGCGCAACGTAAGCCGAGCCAGCTGAGGAGAAGCAGATAAGCAGCACTCGACAACATGCGAGCGACCACGGTGATTTTATTGTAAGTTAAAAAATTCTTTTGTAAATGCCCAGAAGGAGACGCACTCCTGAAGGGACACGTAGCGACGAAAAAGCAAAAGACGTTAGGTCAGACTCATCATCGTCCTCAATAGAAATTGCGGCAACCGCGTTAGAAGATATTCGCGACGCAGTTAATAGAGTGTTAAACGAAACGGCGAGCGAGACAGACGACACAGACTTCGTTATAACAACTAGAGAATTCCCTGTAAAATTACACGATTTTAGTTTACTAAATATGGACGGACAAGCCGGTACCTCGACACAACAGACCGACGCCACAACGGCACGCTCTCCCGTCGAAACGTCGAGAAAACTAACTGCCAAGGTAGCAGAAAATGATACAACTCAGCAATACGCCGAGCCCGTAGCAACGCCAAGAACAACTTACGATTTGCCAATAACAGAAAATTTCTTAATGCATGAGCTATTGCGCGAAATAAGGGAACTCCGGGTATCTTTCACGGGAACCGTACCCGAAGCCCGCGGTACCCCACCTAGGGACACGAACCAAGAAACAAGGAGTTTCCATAATCACGCCCGCGAACTTTCTTATGGTCGATCCGTGTACGATATCAGAAATCAAAGAGGATCAACGGTTGATTTCTTAACGTTAAAAGACGCTCAAAACATGATCCCAGATATAGACGGAACTTCCCGAGATCGCGTAAAAGAATTTATAAACGCTAGCTCATATGCTATGAAAAATATTCACCCAGTAGAAGAGCACTCACTGCTTGAGGCCATGATCTGCACGAAATTTAAAGGAAAGGCGATGACGGATTTCCAAATACGGGATATAAGAAGTTACGAACAATTAAAAAGAGAGCTAGAAAATGAATATTTAAGTAAACGAAGCACTGCGCATTTACAAATCGAATTTAATTCACTAAAACAAAAAAGTGGAGAAAGCGCACAAGACTTCGGACGCCGAGTAGATAAATTGGCAATGGATCTGTACGAATTAATGGAAGAGGGCAAGGAGCATACTCAAGAACAACAACGAGCCATTTTAGAAAGCATTAGAGAACAAGCCCTCCATAATTATCAAACCGGATTGCACGAGGATATCAAGCTCCTCGTACGCGTACAGCGATATCCGACGCTAGCTGAAGCGATAATTGGTGCAACGGCCGAGGAAAAAATTAAAGGCCCAGGCAATCGAAATCCGAATTTCTATCCAAGGAATAGATTAGAGTCCCAAAAACACATCTCCTCGTATAGAAAACCGCAATGCAAAAAATGCGGGACAACAGGGCACTACGGACAGGATTGCCGTAGTAGCCGATATACGAACCGCTTCTCATTACCGAGACCGGACAATCGCTCTCACATAAATATTTTCGAAAAATATTGCAATCATTGCAAGAAGAAGGGGCACACCGGCAAAGAATGTTGGTGGCTAAACAATCAAAGAGGCATCGCAACGAAAGAAACAAAAACATACCAAAACGGTAAAAATAATAAAACAGAAAAAATACGAGCCATAAAAAACTCGGGCGCACAAAGCAGCGAAGAAGAAGAGAAGGAAGAGCCAAATAAGATAACGTCGCGCAACGCCGCCGCGTATCGAGTATCACACATGCGACACGCGCCAAGGGAAGATACCGGGCTGGATATGATATCGCTGCCGGTAAAAGAGGCCCAAAGAAATCATATTGCTTTCTTGTTCGACACAGGGACAACGATCTCAATTATAAAATTGAAGACATTAAAAGATGAAACTATAATACAAGATGAAAAAATAAAACTAACTGGGATAACAGGCAATTCGATTACTACACTTGGGAAAACGTATCTACATATACAGGTACGAGACGCAAAAATAAGCCACCCAGTATACGTAATTAAAGACAACGAACCTCTAAAGTACGATGGAATACTCGGGGCCGACTTTGTCAGGAAAAATAATATGACATGCGATTATGGATCGAGAAAAGTGACCATTGGCCAAACAAGCTTCAACTTATTTCCGTATCGAAGGATAATACTAAAACCACGAAGCGAAACTATCGTACAAGTGTCAACAAACCAAAATAAAATTGGTATAATCAAATCAGAAGAATTAAAAGCAGGAGTCTATATCGGATGCTGCTTGGTAGAACCAAATGAGTTCACGTGCCCCGCGAGTATATTAAATACTACGGAAGAAGAAATAGATATCCAAGCACCACAGGTAAAAATCGAGGAATTAAAATGTGAAGATACTCTCAAAAAATCAATAAATAAAATCGAGAAGAAAAACGCACCAAAAATTTCAAGAAAAGAGCAAATAAATAACCTCTTGAGAATAAGTCATTTAAATAAAGAAGAGAAGACAACTCTCTTAAATATTTGCGAAGAATTTAGCGATATTTTCCACTTAGAAGGAGAACGGCTAACGTGCACCTCTAAGGTTTCGCACGAGATAAAAACACGCGCGGATACAGCAAGTGTAAATGTCAGACCGTACCGATTACCCGAAAAACATAAAATCGAGGTAAATAAGCAAATAAAAAACATGCTAGACCAAGAAATAATGCAGCCGAGCACAAGTCAATGGAATGCGCCATTACTCGTAGTCCCCAAAAAATTAGATGCGTCAGGCAAACCAAAATTACGCATCGTAGTCGATTTTCGAAAACTAAATGATTTAACAATTGGAGATTCGTTCCTAATACCCAATATCACTGACATCTTAGACCAGCTAGGAAATGCGAAATATTTCTCAACACTAGATTTGGCATCGGGATATCATCAAATCCCAATGTCCGAAAATGATAAACAAAAAACAGCATTCTCGACAGCGCACGGACATTACGAATTTAATCGAATGCCGTTTGGATTGAAGAATGCGCCTGCAACCTTCCAACGCCTAATGAATAGTATTTTGACAGGATTACAAGGACTAAAATGTCTAGTATACCTCGATGACATCGTAATATACGGTTCGAGCTTAGAAGAACATAATAAACGATTGATTGAAGTATTAAAACGACTACGGAAAAGTAATCTAAAACTACAACCTGACAAATGTGAATTTCTAAGAAAGGAAGTGATATATTTGGGACACATTATAACAGAAAAGGGGATCTCACCAGATCCATCCAAGCTCGAAGCTGTAAGCAAATATCCGACTCCTCGTCGAGTAAAGGAAATCCAAGCTTTTATAGGATTAGCAGGATATTATAGAAAATTTACAGAAAATTTTTCAAAGATTGCCAAACCGCTCACAAAATTAACGAAAAAAGGAGAAAAATTTGACTGGACGAACGATCAACAGAATGCATTTGATGCATAAAAAAATAAATTAATAACGGCGCCCGTACTGAAGTATCCAGACTTCAACACGGAGTTTATCGTCACGACGGACGCATCAGATTACGCCATTGGAGCCGTACTCTCGCAAGGAATCGTAGGCCAGGATCAGCCGATCGCATGTGCAAGCCGAGTGTTAACAAAAGCTGAACAGAACTACAATACGACCGAAAAGGAATTATTGGCCATGGTCTGGGCTGTTAAACATTTCCGACCATATGTATACGGTACAAAATTTAAAATTATCACGGATCACAAGCCACTGATATGGCTATTCAATGTAAACGATCCGGGTTCTCGACTAATCAGATGGCGACTTAAATTAGAAGAATACGATTACGAAATAATTCACAAGGCTGGTAAAATAAATAAGAACGCCGACGCCTTGAGTCGAAATCCGATCCGAACGGACAAGCATATAAACGCGATAAAAGATGACGACAAGGAAGGAGAAGACGAAGAAGATGAAGAAGGACAAGTAAATTACTCCGAAGATGAAAAGGAGAAAATATTATATGAATACCACGATGCCCCCCTCGGAGGACATCAGGGAGTAAAAAGAACTCTTGAAAGAATTAAATTAAAACATCAGTGGCACGGAATGAAAAAATACATAGAAACATATATCGCGAAATGCGAATATTGCCAAAAAAATAAATTAAGGCAAAAAACTAAAATGCCGTTAGTAATAACGGATACGGCTAAAAAGCCATTCGAGAAATGTGCGTTGGATATAGTGGGACCATTAACGGTCACTACATCCGGACATAAATACGCACTAACATTTCAAGACAACTTAACAAAATTCAGCAAGGCAATTGCATTAGTCAATCAAGAGGCAAATACCATAGCGAAAGAATTCGTAACAAAAATCGTGCTGGAACACGGAATACCCGAAAAAGTTCTCACAGACCAGGGTACAAATTTTACAAGTGAAATTTTTAAGAACACATGTAAACTTCTAAAAATCGAGAAAATTCAGACGACCGCTTACCACCCAGAAACGAATGGAGCATTAGAGTGATCGCACAGAACCTTAGCAGAGTATCTAAGGCATTATATTAATGAAGATCAAACCAATTGGGACGAGTGGTTACCTTACGCAATGTTCACATACAACACCACGCCCCACACAGCCACAGGCTTCACGCCATTCGAATTATTATACGGATATCAGGCAACCATGCCCACGGCGTTAACAAAACCGCCGAAACAAGAATATACATACAATGATTATGCACAAGAAGTGCGAGAACGAATAAGAGCCTCAAATCAAGTGGCAAGAGAAAAATTAAAAGAAGAAAAACAAAAAGCAAAGCTCCAATTTGACAAAAAAACCAACGAAGAAAACTTTCGAATAGGAGATCAAGTACTACTGTTTGATGAAACCCTACGACGAGGAAGATCGAAAAAACTTGACTCGAAATGGACAGGACCATACACTGTGATCAAGAAACACAGTGACATAAATCTTACGATAAAGAAAGACCGAAAGGAAATACGCGTACACGCAAACAGATTAAAATTATTTATAAATCATTAACGCGACGCGAGCAACAAAATAAAATGAATACGGAAAAACAGTAATAATAGTAATAATAATAATAATAATACACAAAAAAAGGGGGGAAAAATTATATATACAATTACATACATATATACAAAAGAAAGAATAAAATAAACATAATAAACTCACCAAAAAGATGAAAAAACCCAATAATCCAGGAGTAATCCACAGTCCAAAAAATTGAAGTATAATCCAAAGGAGAAGAACAAAATGAAACAGAAGTCACTACACTAAACTATAACTAACTGCACTACAAACTAAACGTTTCCTTATACCAAACCACTCAGTCAGAGAGGACCTCGTCCTCGTCTTCCTCCCCATCGGAATTGTCCATAACGAACATTGGAGAAAAATCCGGATCCAGCAAGAATTGAACGTTATGTTCACCATTCACTTCTTCGGGAAAAATAAAGTCAATGTTACCGACGTCACCCTCGAAATCATCGGGAAACTCGTCGAGTATGGGATCATCGGCAAGCTCCCCATCGCCCTCCGACTCATCATCGGAAGGACGAACGTCTGGAAGATGAGGAAATTCCTCATCATCGCGATCAGGAACTTCCGCGGCGAAATGCAACTCTAGGAGCTCGGGATCCACGCCAGGATCCCCGATATCCCCGATAACACCCGTCTCGAGCTCCACATCCGGCTCAGGCACTAAATCAAACATATTCTCTTTATGCAAACCACGTAGCAGTCAAAGAACAACTGAGAAGAAATAAAGAACAGAAGTCGCAAGAAGAAAAAATAATCAAAGCTGAACCAGCAGAATAAAAAATTATCAGAGGAAAGCGACACCAGGTAAAAGAACCTGATAGTCGAAAAGAGAGAGAAAGAGAGTTCAAAGACTTTAGAGAAACTCACCAGAACCTCTCCAGGATCTGCCAGGAAGAGCACCTCCAAAATCAAAATCATCTAACAAAACTGTCTCTGCAGAATGCAGAGAACAATTATCATCAGACGACCTTTCGTCATCCGAGAGTACCTCCGGCACAGGCTCAGGAAGCACGCCAGGAACCTCGTCAAGTTCAAACGGCTCCTCATAACAATCACACACTGTATCGGGAAGAGTAAATCGATCCCATATATTAATAGGAGATTCCTCCCTAACGACCGAAATTGCCTCAATGTACGGGAGACGAGACATTTTCCCAGACACTCGACAAAAGCGACGAGAAGACTGATAAACCGAGTAAAACATAAAGACGGCACAACCAGTGCCAAGAAGAGGATCCACGGAATAAAATACGATAATATGTAACCGGATGATTACAGGTTATATACCATATGGACCAGCGTACAGGAAACGAAACAAAATCCCATCTTATCAGAAGATGTAAGAGAATCAACGAGCAACGAGCCGTACGAAGTAGAAGAATTCACTCACCATCCAGGAATATATTATGAAAAATTAGGAGAATTACACCCATTAGAATCAACATGAAAAATAATTATAGAAATAGACTTTACCTCACTAATAAAACGACAAGAGCAATTACATGATT
Organism: Solenopsis invicta; assembly: GCF_016802725.1. Taxonomy (NCBI): domain Eukaryota; kingdom Metazoa; phylum Arthropoda; class Insecta; order Hymenoptera; family Formicidae; genus Solenopsis; species Solenopsis invicta. Next base: position 2,673,019 of record NC_052677.1, on the reverse strand, counting down.
ACATGCAAAAAACAAAAAACATGTGCCAACTACTCGCATTCGCGCACAAAGAAACATGCGACAACCTCTACGAAATAGCAAAAAGAGATTTCGAAGAAATAAATAAAAAGATGGAAAAAATAAAATTAATGTACCAACCATCACGGATAGAAAGAAGAGGTATAATTGATGGAATAGGAACCATTGCGAAATCTCTGTTCGGCACAATGGACGCAAATGACGAAAAATTAATTAATGAACAATTAATTTTATTACAAAACGAACAACAGACAATACAACACGCGACGAAAAACCAAATTAAGATACTACAAGAGACAATAGCCCACATAGATAAAACCGAGGAAACAATACAAAAAAATGAAGACCTCCTCGGAAACGTGACGAAAAATTTAAGACAACAACTAAAATTCAATGACAGACAAAACAACATACACGAACACTTTCTAGTAATCAACGCGATATTAGGAAATTTAAAACGTGACACAAAAGACATAGCAGACTATTTAGTATTAATAAAACAAGGGATACTACACCCACAATTAACGCCAGTAACAAGTATAATAGATAGTCTAAAGGAAGCAAACTTACAATTACCGGAAGGACTTTATTTTCCATTTCGGATTAACATAAATAAATGGTTTGAAATCGAAAAAATAACCACAATAAACGCATACTATAATAACGGTAAAATATTTACGATATTAAAATTTCCATTAATTTCACACACGGAATATAGCATACTTAACGTAATTGCATTACCCATACCAAGAAATGAAAACCAATATGCTATCATTAAAATAAAAAATCCGGTAATAGCGATTAGCACAGAAAAACGCTCATATATCACACTCTTGCAAAACAACTTAAATACATGTAAAAATATAGATAGAAAATACTTATGCGAAGAAAACTTTTCAATACAACGCATAAACACAAGTCCAACATGCGAGATAGAGATATACGTAGAAAATAAAGTACAAAGCGACAATTGCGAAATAAGATACATAACTTCTAATAACACAATTTGGATACCTCTAGGTAATCCGCATTCATGGTTATACTCGACAACAAGAAAACAATCAATAATCATCCAATGTAAAGACCACGGGAAAATAAAGAAAACAATTGAAAATACAGGTAAAATCACATTAAAAAATAATTGCAAATTAATAACACAAGAGGTAACACTACAATCACCTAAAATATTAAACGAGACAAAAATTGAGGCATACATGCCAGATTACAATATTTCATTACCGAAAGAAATAACGCAAGAAAAAATGAATATGTCTCAAATAAAAATAGAAAGAATAGTGCAAGACCATCCAAAATTAAAAAATTTAGAAACTAAGTTAAAAGAATTAAATGAGGGTCTTGACACTCCGTATTTTCAATCAAAAAACTTTATTTACCCTATGGCAACAAGCAGCGTTACCATGTTGATAATCGTAGCAGTTGCAATAGGGATAATATTAAATACTGTAAAAAGGAAACGGAGCAAAAAGAGAGAAACGTTAGAATACGAAAGCAAGCATTATAATACTTTACCTAGATCAATTTTAAAACGCACACAAAGCACGCGTTTCTAGATACCCAACAAACTAAAACTACTTAATCGATCTAATATATTTTATAAAATGTAAATAATGATAGAAAACTACGTGCCTCCGTTTTCTTTCCCGGCGAGGGAGGGGTGTTAAAAGCGAAAAACTTCTTTTCCTCGTTTTTCTTTCCCGGCGGGGGAAGAGTGTTGCTATGCGTATAATTATCGTAGTTGTACCCTGTACAACTACGATAATTATACGCATAGCAACAGGAAATCAAGATTCCTATTGCTATGCATACGCGTAGCGGACTCGAATTCCGCATACGCTAGAAATATCGAAAAGACGCTGATGGTCTGTCGGGCTTCCGGCCCGCAACACCATCGCGCTGCGCCAGCTAATGCTGAGTCGCTTTCCGGTATTCGGATTTCGGCTAAGCGTGAGAGCTGCATGCTGCAAGGAACACGATTGGCCGAACCAAACAACGAATTTCCGTATAAATATCGCGACAAAATCGGAAAGCGACGGAAGAGTTTGACAAACAGCTGTCCGGTGTGTTACTCGCCGTGCGTGACTTACACGTCGAGCTTGTAACACAATCCGGAGATAACAGCCGACCTATATATACCGGGCCGTCCGGGAAGAACAAGCAAACGTGCGACATACATAATCATACCACAAGTGTAACGAGGGCAATACTGAAGAAAACACATTATTTTAACGTTGGAACAAGCAAGTGTTTTATCTTCAACCACCGAGCGGCCCTCCCTACGAGTCCTAACTCCTAAGGCGCCAAAAAGATCCCGATATACCTACCGACGTCCCTGGAGCCATCACCGGGGCACAACAATATATTATTTTGTATATTGTATATATATATGGGACGTTTCACGTCAATCGGATCACTTGTCTGCCCAAAATTTGAAGCGACCTACAGAGACGTTCGATAGCTCAAAAAATTAGTCTTTACTAGTACTTTCGAAAGTCATGTGGCCCGTTTTGAAATTCAAAATGGCGGATCCAATATGGCGGCTGACAAGAAACAGTAGGCAACCCGAAAATTAAAAAAAATTTGAAACTTTGTGTACAAATAGAGGAGTTCATCCATAACACAAAAATAAATATTATTAATTATTATGAATAAAAAAAAATTTTTTTTTAATTATTCAGGGGCTAATCATAATCCTAGAGTTGTGTCACTGAAATCCAAGATAACTGATCCAATATGGCGGCTAAAAGTTTGAAAATTGAAGAAAAATCTACATAATTTAACGTAATCATGTTTTTCTTTTAATGATTCGGTTTTGAAATGGCTTGGTAAGGAGTTTTCAGTGTCTGTGATGTTGAATCTGGATGGGTTCGGTTCTATACCAGTAACTGATGTTTCAAAATTTTTAAAGTAGTTAAAAATCTGCAAGGTATATTGTCTTCTCATAAATGTGTGTTCACATAAACACTTTCGGTATTTTTTTACATGATGGTATTAAATGTTCTTAATAATGAATCATGGCATAGTTAGTAATAAAAAATAGGTTTTTATTGAAACTATGATTTTTGGCTTCAATATTGCACAGTAGAAATGAAATCCTTCGCAGCAGAATATCTTTTTATTTTCAATACTTTATTTGATGTCGGTATAAATGCATGGCTCATTTGAATGTTGGTGACTGCTGGAGCTGTAGAAAACCTTTTATTCAAAAATTTTTTTGTCTTTTGATGATTTTCTTTAGAATAATAAAAGAATTTAATATTTTCAAATTTTTCTTTTGCCCAAGTGAAGAGCTTAGTTGATTTTAATATAGCATTATTCTGATGTACTTGTAGGCTATAACGAGTCGCCTCCCTTTTCAAAGTAGCTCCAAGACCGTCACATGGTCCTTTACCATGTGCTGTTGCATGAAAGTGCCATTCGGCTTCTGCGTCAAAATCGTCCTTGTGATTCATTAAATTAATCATTTGATATCTATTTTTAAAGTGCTGTTTAGCACCATCCGTAACGTAAATGATTTTTTTAAATTTTGGACAAATTTTTCTAATTATTGGTATCACATTTTGCTGCATTATATATACAGCAGCTGTGTCATGAGTTGTACTATCTGACAGTAAAATGATGCTTTGATGTTCTAATTGTTCACCAGAACGGTAATAAAACAAAACTGTGAAAACTGTGCACTGATCATTATTGTAATGAAAACCCTGTGCTGCGTCTTGTAAAACGTAGGCGTAATTTTCAGCGAAATCGCACTGAAGTAATACCTCGTCTTCTTGTAAATTTTCCTTCTTAGTAGAAATGAATTTTGACTGAGCTTTCGAGATGAAATCGTGAGAAATTAGTTCTTTTAGCTTTTCGCAAAGTTCTTCTACGAAATCTTCGGTTGGAAGACATTCTTGTCTTAAAGTGCATCGATCAGTAGATTGCCATTTACTGAAAATTATTTGCCGAATATTGTTTTGATTCAATATTCCTAACAGAAGATCAGAAAAGTTTTTTAGTTTAGGACAATCCTTGCATTGAAGCACATGACAGGTATCTTTAGGTTTATCACAAAGAATGAAACGAATGCAATCATCAGAGTTGTTTAAGATAGTTTTTAAATTTTTGCTGTATGTTTTCAAACCTGCAGCATCAATCATCGCCTTAACATTTTGATGAATAACACAAACGCATACAGTATGTGTTCCCGAAGTACCAGCAAGGACACACCATTTTGGCCGAAGTTCAGCAAATTTGGTCAAACCAATAGGAAATAAAGGATATTTCTTTTTGAAGCAAGTATGCAGTACTTTAATGTCACTCAATAATAAACGCTTCTGCTTTTTTTCCTTACGATTATTGATACGTACAGTGACAGTCTCCTTTTTGTGCGGCATTATACGACTGTTCTCATCATTTTCGTAAAACTGAATCACTTTGGAAACTGTTTCATCAGGTAAATTCTTCCCTTTTTTAAGTGGCGGTATTGCTAAAACTCCGCTCGATTTTCTAAGATCTTTTGCTTGTTTGGCCATTCTATAGGAAGTCTGGAATTCTTCAGCTATTTGACGAATACTCCAACATTTTGGAGCTATTGTGAGTATACTTACTCGGAGAGGATCATTCTCAGGTAAATTTTGAAATTTATGTTTTAAACCTTCCAAAAGATCTTCTAATTGTTGTTCTCTGGACAAGCAAATCTTTTTACTTGGAGAATGATCATTATCATTGAAATCCGAATCTTCAAGGTCCTCACAAAATGAGGAATTCCTTGCCTTTGTCTCATTACACATTTTTCGGCATTGACTGCAAATTTTTGCGTTCTGACTTAAGTTTGGGAATATTTTAGAGATACTCTCTGAAATATTTCTCAGATTTTTACCAATATGACCATCCGTTCTGAATGGGTTAGAGCATCTATCGGAAGATAACTTTTTTTGTTCATTTGTAGCGTCCTTGCGTTTCTTTTCCATTTTTTTCTAATGAACACGTGTAACAACAAAACTTTTTGTCTTGGTATAAAACTTCCACTACACACTGATGGTGTAACGGCAGCACAGATTTTCAATATGAATAGTACTCGCTCGCAGACTTATCGTTTCGATCGCTAGAACGGTAGTACCCGAAGAAGAATCGCCGCGTAAATCGGCGCAGGGGGGGTAGGTCGCGAGACCGCGAGAATCGACGTTCGAAAACAAGCAATGTTGTCAGCTTGTTAGGCTTCCGCAATGTTTACCAGATTTGTGTTTAGAGGGCAAAAATATATGGGACGGCATGTAACTTTTATTCAAACAATGGAAACTACGTCGGCCAATGAAATGTTGGTCGTGGCGTGACTACACGTACAGAGATTAAGTCGGTAAAAGAAAAATGTGTTGGTGTTAAAAAAATATATTTTAAAGCTAAAAGTTGACACTTTAAGATAGCGTAAGCGGAAGTAGAAAAAAAATTTACTTTGCCAGCAAAAAATCACAAATATGTCAAAAAACGTCGTTTTTGACACTTTAACATCACTTTTCTCAAAAACCTAATGTGATGGAGCAATTTGCTTGCCGGATTCGTGCTCAGCGCGCAAAAATACATAGAAAATAATCAATTTTATTCAAAACCATGTCCCCTAGTGTAATTATTCATCCATTCAGCCGCCATATTGGATCCGCCATTTTGAATTTCAAAACGGGCCACATGACTTTCGAAAGTACTAGTAAAGACTAATTTTTTGAGCTATCGAACGTCTCTGTAGGTCGCTTCAAATTTTGGGCAGACAAGTGATCCGATTGACGTGAAACGTCCCATATATATATATATATATATATATATATATATATATATATATATATATACAGGGTGTCCGTCCATAAATGTCCAAGCAAATATCTCGTAACTGGTTGAAGTTAGAAGAAAGTTTAATAAGGAAAATTTACATAGTTTTTAGTCGGCTACAAAATGCACGTAAAGAAATTTTTTTTACTCGTCACCTTTTTGAGTTATGAAGGTCAATGTAGGTTTTTTAAATAAGTACCTATAATTTTTTTTGCATATTTACATAGTAGAGGTAATTTTCAATCAAAATTATGTTAAGAAAAAAATTGCTACGACGCATCGTTTACGAGATAATCGGCATGCAAAGTATTAAAGTAATAATTTGGATCGAGTATTGTTGAACAAATTTGGAATATCAAATAGGTTGAGAAAGTAAACATTGTTTTTTCATGAAATATTTATTAACAAATTAATTAAGAAATGGTTCGAAATTGTTACCATCATGATCGATACAGCATTCAACGCGTTTTATAATGTTTCTTATTGTTAACTGCAGCATTTCTGTTGTAATACTTTCAACAGCTCTAATGATTTTATGTCGTAAATCTTCTTCATTTTCAGGAATAGTTGCATAAACAATATCCTTAATATACCCCCAACTTCTGTTGTAATACCACATCTCGAGCATATCACACTTTTCCGTAATTGTAAACATTGTTCTCACGCGCTCGTATGAAGTCTGTTATATCGAACAGGATCGCTGACCTTCAACTTTTCAAAATACACGACTGTTTGATTTGTAAATAAAGTATTTGTATAGCACGTAATATGAATTACAGGGTAGTATGAGTCTGTTACAATTTCGAACCATTTCTTAATTAATTTGTTAATAAATATTTCATGAAAAAACAATGTTTACTTTCTCAACCTATTTGATATTCCAAATTTGTTCAACAATACTCGATCCAAATTATTACTTTAATACTTTGCATGCCGATTATCTCGTAAACGATGCGTCGTAGCAATTTTTTTCCTAACATAATTTTGATTGAAAATTACCTCTACTATGTAAATATGCAGAAAAAATTATAGGTACTTATTTAAAAAACCTACATTGACCTTCATAACTCAAAAAGGTGACGAGTAAAAAAAAATTCTTTACGTGCATTTTGTAGCCGACTAAAAACTATGTAAATTTTCCTTATTAAACTTTCTTCTAACTTCAACCAGTTACGAGATATTTGCTCGGACATTTATGGACGGACACCCTGTATAAGTATATATTTTTTTTTGTATATGTATTATGTTCTGTGATATAGGGTGAGCTTCCTACGGTAATAAATCATATTTTTCGACGGAGAAAGAGAGCAAAGAAAAAATATTCTGCAGAGCTGAGAGCATTTGCTCTTACTCTAAATTTTTATTCAGCTAAAGCTTATAGATATGTGCGTAAAACGTTTCACAACCTCCTCCCTGATCCTTCGACTCTCCGAAAATGGTACTCAGTGATAAAAGGCCGACTAGGATTTATTAAAGAAGCATTAGATGCTTTAAAATGTAAAGTACAGAAATCTAAAACTGCAATTTTTTGTAATTTAGTAATGGACGAGATATCAATTCGCGAGCAAATTATTTACGATGGCAATCGATATTATGGATTCGTGGTCGTAGGTATAAGTACTAACGATGTAGACAAATCTCAAAAAGCAAAAAGCGCATTAGTTTTAATGCTAGTTGCATTAAATGGGCATTGGAAAATTCCTATATGCTATTTTCTTATTAACTCAATGAATGGAAAAGAAAGAGCTAGTTTAGTTGAAAAATGTATGGAATTAGTTCATGAAACTGGAATCATATTACACTCGTTAACTTTTGATGGCGCGCAAGTAAATTTGAGCATGTGCACTTATTTGGGTGCAAATTTTCAATTAGGAAAAAATTTCAAACCTTATTTTAGTCACCCTGTAACTAAAGAAAAAATTTTCTGTTTTTCGGATCAATGTCACATGTTAAAATTAGTCAGGAATACATTGGGCGATAAATTAGAACTTCGTTATAAAGGTAAAGGTATTTTTTGGCAGTATATTGTATCCCTACAACAATTACAAGAAACTGAGGGCTTAAAATTTGGCACAAAATTATCAAAAAAACACATTATGTTCCATAATTCACGAATGAACGTAAAATTAGCTACCCAAATTATTAGCCAAAGCGTCAGTGTAGCTTTAAAATATTGCCAGAAATATGTTCCTGAGAAATTTAAAAATCCGGAAAAAACTGCTTTATTTTGCACAATGTTTAATAATGCTTTCGATTTATTAAATGTAAGATCTAAATTTTCTAAATTAAATGAGTACAATATGCCTCTCTCAAACGAAACTTATGAGAAATTAAAAAAATATAGCGAAAACATAATTGAGTATATTAAACAATTAAAGGATTCTACAAATACGTCTATTTTGGACGGTAAGAGAAAAACTGGTTTTCTTGGCTTCATTGTTTGTTTGACAAATATGTTCGAACTTTTTAATGTTTTGAAAGAAAAAGGTCTTACGTATCAGACCATCTTGAAACATTTTTTAGCGCGTTACGCAGTAGAGGAGGTTTCAATGATAACCTAAATGTCAGACAATTTGAAAGTAGTTATAAAAAATTACTAGTTCGACATGAAATTGATGCGTCCGAAAAAGGGAATTGTGCAATTAATGATGTATAAATTATGTATGTATCATCAGTAAATAAACGTAACATAGATGATGACAGGGTTGGGAACGTTACCTTAAAAAAGTAACGCGTTACCTTTATCGTTACTGTTTGTAAAAAGTAACTCGTTACCGTTACCGTTACGAACTTAAAAAGGTAACGCGTTACCGTTACTGTTGCTTGGAAAGTAACGATTCGTTACTTTTTCGTTACTTTTTGGTGATGTTAAAATAGGGATCTTTTAACGTCAAAAAAATCTATTCAATAAAAAGAAACATTTCATGTTTTTTTGTTTTACAAAATCCGCACAGAGGGACATAAATACCTTCCTATGTCTTTTCATGCTTTTATCTCATTCTTTCTTATGTTGTCTTCAATACACGTGCAACTTTAGATGTTAAAACATTTATGGCCGGTATTCATAGTAGATTCTTATTTCGAGATCATCTTAAGTAATCTTAAGTAATCTTAAGTAATCTTAAGTCTTAAGATGCTGATACGTCTCTCTAATTGGTTAATGGCATCATAAAATGATACTTAAGACGATCTTAAATATAAGAATGGACTATGAATATCATATGTACCATATGTTACCGTGTGTACATTCAAGAATATGATTCTATCACTGAATATAAATCCTATCGCAATTGCGATTCGTAATCATATACCATATCAAATGATTATGAGTGATAATTAAACATAATTGATCAATACAAAAACTCTACGTTAATTAATGGGGCGAGTGCTGCCAACCATTTCTTCCACGCTGCGCTCGGTCTGCAAATAGTGCCCGTACTGATACCGCTGGCGCGCTGTATGAACGAACGTACTTGTTTAATTTGGTAACTATTAATTACGGACCGAATTCTGTAAAGCGCATGTTGGTTACCGAATGTAAAACGAACATAAAATGACGCATCATACGTTTTATGAAACATAGATACTGCCAGCTAAAGTAACGAAAAATAACGGCTGAATTCCGTTACCGTTATTGTAAAAATGTAACGACGTTATGTTACCGTTACAGACATAAAAAAGTAACGCTCGTTATCATAAAAAAGTAACGAAAACGGTAACGGCGTTACAAGTAACGCGTTACTTCCCAACCCTGGATGATGACTTTTTTACAGAGGTGGATGACACAATGTCCACTGATGTATTTGATCACGATTATTTGTCAACATTATGGACATTAAGTCCATATGTTGAGGAAGTGATTAAATACATCAGAGGATTTGTTGTTAAAAAGATATTATATAAAATTTGTCACGTCTGTGCGACGTTTCTAACATTGAAATCCACCGATTCAATTTTAATCAAATTAAAAAATCAAGGAAAATTAATTTTTCCATCAAATAACGTAATTAAAATTGCTCGAATATGCGAAATTACTGTCCGGGAAAATAAACATAATATTTTTACAAAAAAAAAAAATATTAAAAATGTTTTGATCACAAAAGTAATTAAAACTATTTGTGATTCTGTTTTTAATGATACTGAAATGACAGAACATATTAAGCAGCAAGACTTTTCGAATAATCATAGGACTGCTCTCATAAAAAATATTATCATAATATATATTAATATACGTTTATTCCACGAAAGCAAATGCGCAACAACTACTGATCAAAAAGATTTTATTAGACATAAGTATTCTAAATTAATACATTTTAAACATCAATAAATGTTTTTATTCATTTCTCTTGGTTGTATTTATTCATTATAATACCTATAATATATATACTTCTAAATCAGTTATATTCAAAACCACAAGTTATCCATTTCAGTAATTTTATCAAATTGAAAACGTATAATAATCATATCAAACTTGGGCTCCAAAAACTCTGTAGCAATTTTTAAATTTAAATCGTTTTCAAATGTTTTCTTTTCAGTTTCAAAAAAATATTTAAACTACTACTAACATACATTGAATTTATTTATGAAAAAATTTCTTAAATTTCTGCTTAACGTTTATATTTCATTGTTTTAATATTATATTTAATGTAAAAGACATAATAATGCTAATTCTTATTTTTCTCCTGTTAAAAAATATCTTATACATTATAACTTAAGGCGATGCTGGAGATACCGACTGAACACTATTATTTTTAATTTCAGTAAACTTTTTATTGAATTCACAGAATGATAAATTCTTCTCTACAATTAAAGTATTGACAAAAACATAATACGCTGGCTACAATTTGACACAAAAAACGAAAAAAAAGTTGCAAAACTATATGCTTCTGTAGTAGTCTCGTGACAATATATATTGCGTATAAAAGTTTTAGACTTTGTACCTACAAAATAACCATCCAGAGTACTGTGAATTACACGTAAGATTGTTAGTGTGCTTTCAAGACGATCCTAGAAGCTTTAGTATAAAAGATATGTCCAATTAAAAATATTGTGTTTATGTGTGCGTGCAGAATCGATGTGAGAATCGGTCAAAAGTGAGACTGAGTGAGACAAAGCACTAGTTTAGTTCCTCGATGTTGCATTAGAGGCGCTAAAGTCAAAAGAACAAGGAAAGATGAGTGCGTTTGACAAAGAGCGCTAGCCTATTCCCTTTACTCTTTGCCTCATGCGCGACCCACAGTTCGTAGAAGAAAAATCTGAAGTACCGACGTCGAGTGAGTTTCACCGTCAGTCCAGCATCGCCTTAAAGTTAACAATGTGGCAAAAACAGCGTAAATATAACATCATACTGAACATGGAGCATGGAGAGAGAAGTGAACGGAGAAATACTGAAGCATGCGCATTACGATCAAATGGGACTCTCTACCTTTCTCTCTCGCACAGATGTTGGCTTCAGGCAAGATCAAAGGCGGCATAAACAATGCCCCTTCCAGTAGTATATGTTCTAAGATTGAAATGGATTTAACAAGTGAGTGCTGGCGTCACCGTTAGGCGGCCACTCCGCAGGAGATTTTCTCATGAGTCGAGTGCGGCTACAGGTGTTATACCTAGGTGCCACCGCGGCGGACACCCCAGCTCATACTTTCGTAAGCTTTTAAGACTTGCTTGTTGTAAGCTCGAGACGAATACTCGCTCTCATTCTTTTCAAACGTAATGTGTGTGTGGAACATTGGTCTATATAAAATTTTATATTTTTATATGTATAATAAATAACAATTTGTATTGTTATTTATTCTTGTACATAAATTAAATGTTTAATTTAAATTTAATTCTTTTTAACGAAAAGGATACAAGAAATACTTTTTTCTAAACAAAACATTTATTACGTTTACATTAATGTATTCTGTTTTAATAAATCTATTTGGATTCTGATCTTATTTTCAATCGATCTTAATACCGTATTTTTGGTGTAGAAATCTCGATCAATTCGGATTACTTTTTTTAAATCGGTTTTATCGCACATTTTTGGCAGGGTGGTGACAATTCAGCAGAAAGAAGAATGAACTTATTTATTTTTTATATATATAAAAAAAAGTACAAAACCTATATTTAACCGTTTTCGACATGTTGCTGAATTTTTGTTGAAATGTATGACTCAGCACATGTTGGCAACTTGCTTTTATGTTGCTTTTTAAGTATAGCGATAAACCGTTGACGCAAATACGCAGCATATTGGCAGCAAAACGTGCTGAATTCATATGATATCAAACCAAAGGCAAATGAGACACACACCTTGTTCAAAATTTGCTGAAAACTAATGCCCTTTGTTTTCAGCAACATAACAGCAACAACACAGACAGGTGGCTATCAGGGGGATGCAAAAGTACATAAGAATTGAATATTTTTATTCATTTTTGCAAGAAGGACGCTTTTCTGAAGGTTTACCAATATTAATATATTTACATTTATTTTTGTAAGTGTACCTACATAATTACTGATTGTAATTTTTACGCAAAATTTCGTCATAAAATTCAAGAAATGTCCTATCGGGATTGTTATGACAATATATTGGAACTTATAATAGAGTAAACTGTAAATTGTAAATTTTCGTAAACTATACTTATTTAATTAATGTGATTTAAATAGTTATTTTAGAATTTGTATTGTTTTAGAAGTATAGTTTATATAAATATGTTTTTATGGAATTAAAAGAATATAGTTCATATTATTCTTTCCAGAACTTCATGAAATAAATATTTATTAATTTTTGTAACCATTTATTGCAATAATTATAAAACAGTTCATGGAATCAAAATCAGTTTATAATATTCCTCCTATGAGGTTTATCTAACTATTATTTATATGTTCTCTAAATTAACATCTTAATTGCAATAATTATAAAATTGTTTATAGATTTAACATTGTAATTAATTGTCTTTGACTGAAGTGAAGCCGTTGATTTGGACGAATAATCTTGTTGACTTCTCTGTGTTGCGTACAACTTGCATTATTATAGTTTTACAGGAGAGCTTGCTTTTCGTGTCACTTACGATCGTATGAGGAGAAGAGCGAGCGAGCGAGATATCCGTCATAAACTATCAAGACTCTAGTACCCTAAGCTACACTAACAGCGCCACGTTTGCTAGGAACATTTATTTCACTAAATGAACTATAATCAACGTCCAGCAGAACACGCCGCCCCCCCCTTTGACAAATAAAATCGTTTTTTATTTTCAACATAAAATTTTTTGATATAAATCAACCCTTTATGAGATCGCTATCTATTCTATATTAAACACCAAAATTGAAACAAATATACTATAAACTCTTACATAACTAATATAACGTATGACATTGCATCGTTTAATCGTATAGTAGGGCAACGTTAACGACAGATCTTTTATAAATTCCACGTTCGGTTTTTAAGATAACTGCTCGCACCAAATCGTTTGAACCCGGGTGTATTTCCAATATCCTTGCTAAAGTCCATTTTAATCGCTTATTTTCACCTTCTTTTAGCATACAACTTTTATATTTGATATTTTTTTGTATCATTAAAAACAATAAAAATATTTAAAATGATAAGTTTACAGGAAACACCCTCTATTTACGTATGTACTGCTATTTCTAATACATTAGTGTATTGTAGTCTAAAATATTTTGTTATAAAAAAATAATTATTAATTTTTAAATTAAAAGATCTGTCATTATAGTAATAATTCACAATAACTCCTCTTTTTAAAAGGTGCATCAACATACTATATTTAGGTAAAGATGTGGCAAGAAAGAATGATGAAATAAGCTGGGGTATCCTCTGTATCGCGCGATTCAAATACAGGGATCACAATCGAGTGTACGCGTTTAATGCGGCTCCTCGCTTATTGTGGAGTGTGCAGTTTATTTTGGTGCTATTTCGAGGAAGTGCAGTCCGCATTTCCTAAGACGAGTCATACCGCAACTGCTGAGAATTTTAACCGTCAACAAGAAAAGAAGGTAGCCACGGCGGCTGCTAGACAGCCGCAGATTAGGACTTGCTCTAACTTAACCAAACCGTTCAGCTTTCAGGTACTGTAAACGCTATGGTACTGTAAACCTGCCTACGCTTATTGCTCCTATGACCTTCCTGGTCATCGACCGCCCACCCCAATCCCCGCCTGCCATTGTTATTAGTCTGGTTATCGTGGATATGAAAGTCATCTACGAACCAACGAAATAGACAGTTGCGTTACTAAGTTAGATTATAATTAATTTATATCTTTTTACAATTTTCTTATGACTTTATATCACTTTTGTGCTTGTGATATTTCTATTAATTTATAGTTTCTTGGCGAATGTATGTGTTCTGAGACAAAATTTAATAAGCTGAAAGGTAAGAATATTATTTTTTATTTTTGTAAACAGTGTTTGAAAAATTATTGATACTTTGATTAAACGAGAGCGGGAATAAAAGAAAGTAGTGTAACTGCGTGTAGCGATTATGCATCTGTCTGGATATTAACTACAGTTACTCACAAGGCAATTCTTCTTTTTAGTCAATTACTGCACAACTGAATGGCTTTAGTGAACTCGAGTAGACTGTCTGTTATCCTCTTCGAAAACTATGTCATTACTTTGATTAACAAAAAGAAACTTTATTGTCTTGTAACAAAACGCCCCTCCACCTCGCGCGCACGGCCACTCCGCTCCGTCCACCCGAGCAATACACCGGCAGAACGCCACGTGCGCGCACCGAGCTAACCTGCCGTCGCGATCACGCGGCAGCACGCGCGCCGCCCGTGGCGTTCGACAACGCTCCCACTCCGGGCCAGCCGACCGAACGCACGGATTGGTCCGCCCAACCGTGCGTTCGGATATATAAGCCGGCAGTGGGAACGCCGAGACAGATCTTCCCGGTCCGCCGAATCCGACAGGTCGAGTATCCTCGACCGCACTCCGACTCCCAAGAGGACGAGAATACTCGCCTCATCCTGACTCCCCTCGACGAGCATCCTCGTCATTCCGGCTAGCCGAGTATCCTCGGCTAATCCTGTCATACCGAATACCGTACACAACCAATCACGGCGAGCATCCTCGCCGTAGCCGAGTATCCTCGGCTAATCCTGTCATACCGAACACCGTACACAGCCAATCACGGCGAGCATCCTCGCCGTGCTCCGTAGCCGAGTATCCTCGGCGAATCACCGCCCACGACGAGCATCCTCGTCGAGTCCGCAGGCTGGGTATCCCTAGCCAATCCCATCCGTCCTCTCCCTCAGGGAAGAGTCTCTCGTAACCTAAAAACTCGTCAGGGCATCCGCGTCCTGACAAGAACTTCGCCTCTTTTTGCACGAGGCGGCTCGGGCGAGACGCGGAATCGTCGCCGTCGCTCCGATCCCGCGTTCCGCGGCTCCCCGACCACCCCGGACACCGAGTCCGTTTCAAACCACGCGATTTACTTTAAGTTATAGTTATTTGTATTCTTATGATTTCGTAGTTCTAGTACTTCAGTTCTGATTATGTTTCATTATAAGTTAGAATTATCTTTTGACACTGTACCGACTCATCTGTACTCTCGCGGTTATTAATTTTTGTTTCGAACTTCAGTCTTGGCTCTCGCCTAGCGCGCTCGTTAGCCCACGCGTCACCGCGCGCTCATCGTTACCACCGCTCGCGATTCCGACCGCGCAGCGGCAATTGGTCGCCGCGACCACCACGAGCCAATCGCGCCCCCGCTAAGGCTGGGTCCACTTGTCACGAGGCGTTCGACGCAATCAGCTATGAGGCCACATGTAAATAGCCCAATCAAATAAAGATCTCATATGTTTGTCAGCTAAATACCGAGTGCGATTATTATACCGAACCCGACCAATCCGGCGAGCTTATCCGCAACCGTATCCTGACACCTACCCGAACCGCACGAAAACCACCAGCGTTACAGTCTTTCAAATTGTAACCGGCAGAATAACGAAATTAGTGTATAAACCAATAGAAAAATTAATTCTTCGACTACATACACGAATCTGAGGCATTCGACACAATATAACATCTTTTTAGATCATGTTGCAAAAAATATTAATTATTGCAAATTATGAAACAATATTATAAAAACTGCTTCTGATAAACAACACTTTCTAGTTTGTATTTATGTTAAAGTTTTACTTTTAAATTTTGCTGAATATTATTTAAATACGTAATGACTTTTCTTTATATAATTAACATTACTTTCATTGTTTTTTTTGCATTGTATTATAGTTAAATATTATAAATGTAAGATAGATCAAGGAAAGAGGCCAAAAAAAGCAATGCGCAACACAGTTACTGCTGTATTAAAAAGAAAGATGGTTATTATCTAGGTACTTTGCCTGCGGAGATATTCCGACAGTTTAACCCCATCCATCAGGCAAGATGGGAAAAAATGCCTCTCTTTATTTTTGTTAAATAAAGTTCATAATTCTCTAAAACTTTTTTAAAATAATTATATTGATAGTGAAAGATCCACAAAATTGTATATATATGGTGGGGCCATGTAAACTGTCCAGCAAAAAAGTGGTACACTAAAAATTTAGGAAAGATTTACCAAATTTCAAACGCTTGTAAAACAAAAAATATTTACAATACAGGGATATTTTGAAAACGAAGTTAAAGTTTGAAGCCTTAAAACACTTTTAATGCTGATTAAGTGGCATAATTAATTTGCTAATGGCTGATGACATAATGAAAACTTGCAAAATCAATAAATAAAACGTGAAGTTTCTGGAGTTGTATGGAGTAAAGCAGTTGACGTAACTCAATGAAGTAAAAAGCGCGTAAAAGTTTGAAATTTTTTCCTTCAAAATGCGCTTTTACGCAACTTGATACAATAATTTTTCGGGAAGTTATGCCAATCTGTAGAAAAATTGATTTTTATGAGATAATAATGACTTATGAATTGTAATGTCGCCATTATCAATGCAAATTACTACAATTCTGTTTATAACATGTTGTTGGTTTGAAAACATCCGTGTGTTTGTGTGTGTGTGTGTGTGTGTGTGTGTGTGTGTGTGTGTGTATTTGAATATTACAAGGATAAGGACCCCGTGGTTCGTCAATTCCACAGTATTTAAAGATTCCAAACCTTTCTTGTGGTATTCTTGTGGTATGTAAATACATACACACACACACACACGCACGCATACGCACACGCACACGCGCACGCGCACGCGCACACACACACACGGATATATTTTTAAACCAATAACGTGTCTTGGACAGAATTGTAATGATTTGCATTGATAACGGCGGCATTGAAATTCATAATTTATTATTATCTTGTAAAAATCAATTTTTCTACAGATTGGCATAACTTCCCAAAAAATTATCGTATCAAGTTTCGCAAAAACGCATTTTGAAAAAAAAATTTTAAACTTTCACATGCTTTTTACCTTATTGAGTTACGTCAACTACTTCACTTCACACAACTCTAGAAACTTCATGTCTTACTTATCAATTTTGCAAGTTTTCGTTATGTCATTAGCCATTAGCAAATTAATCATGCCACTTAATTGACATTAAATGTTTCTCAAAGTACAGGTTTCAAGCTTTAATTTCGTTTTTGAAACATCCTTGTATCATAAATATTTCCTGTTTTACAAACGTTTGAAATTTGATAAATTTTTCCTAAATTTTTAGTGTACCGCTTTTTTTGCGGGGCAGTATATATACATAATGGGGCAAATGTCTGAATATATAATCTCATAATTTTTGAACAAAACTAGATAGAAAGTTGAAATTTAGAGAAGTTAGTGTTGCGTGCCCGCTCTGAAGAAGCGACTAATATTAATTCGCGCGAAGGCAATCGATGTGCGCCACAGGAAAAGATTGTTTCCTGTCAACGGTTGTTGTTGTCATCGTCTGGATTTTTCTTATGAACTATCACGTTCTTACATTAAAGTTATCTTTCTAAAAGTCTGTCTTATTATTCCGCGAGCGGGCGTGTTATTGTAAAGCATTACTGCGCAAATACAAGATGACTTTTCCGGTCGTAACATTATATAGGATCATGAAAGCTATTTACTGAACTTATCAGTTTGACCTTGGATGGCGTCACATCAAAATAACATTAACTTTTTTAAATGGAACATTTCCATGTGGTACACTTTGAGTGATGCTAATGTCGGCGGTACTGTAACTTTCAAATCTTATAACTCAAAAAATACTTAACGAGAAAACATTTACGAGTATTTATAGTGTTTTGGAAAGATCTTGAGACAAGTTACAAGAATATGCTATAAAAAGTAAACAGTTTTATTAAAAAAATTGAAGATAATCTTTACGTAACCTTCAAGCAACTATTCAAGGTCAAATTAATGACACCATTTTATGTCCCTTTCGAAATCATACAACTTTTGTTTAAAATATTTTTGTTGAAAAAGCTTCATTGAAGAATTATCGAGGTAAGAATTTTAAAATGGGTCCCTGTATATATATTTTATTTAAGAAATGTTCTAATAATTTAAACCTGAAAATACAAGCACTTTTACTACACACAATCTCACGCATCCTTTTTCACGCAGCCTCGAAATCCAACACCCAATACAATTTTCACTCTCAAAATCTCCCCAAATAATAAGTGTTGTAATGATGAGCATATCACCCATGGTCACAATAACTAGTGACAGCGGTCTACAAGAATACTAAAAAACCAATTACGCTGCACGATTTCCAAATCGGCGGACGTAACAAAAAATATTATTTTATCTCTGTTTAACTTTAAATAAACTTTAACTTTAAAACAAATATAAAATAATATTTCTATTATTTTTAAACATTACCTTTTAGAGTAACAATCGATTTATCAAAGAAATATTTTAATATAAAAATTTTGTCTAAACAAACAATATTAACAAAATCTCATGTTATTGTTTAACTCTATATAACTTAAAATATGGCCGAATAAAAAGCTAAATAACATAAAAAGCTAAATAACATAAAACACTTGATTGTACGTACATTCGTGTGATAATACGCTAAGTTTAAAAACAATGAAGGAGTATATGAAATTAAGTGCTAAAGTGTACTTTGAAAAGGTTTAGTAGTGTTCAAAAGTAAAAATGCCATATAATAATTGTTAGCTATTGTGTATTAGGGCCATATTAGGGCCATCAAAAAATGCTACTAATGTGTAATTTTATAAACAATTATTTGAATTTATCTAATAACAGAAATAATGGGAGTAACCATGGTGCTTACCATGGTGCTTATGGGAGTAACCATAATACCCTCTTCTCCTATATATACAATAAAATATGTAACAATGTTATGATAATTATGAAAACCTAGATTTTATTCATCAAATTTTAACTACGCTGTCCTACCCCATTCTCCCTTATTGTTATTAATTTTTATGATTTTGCTGTGTATTTTGATTAGCTATTATTTTTTTCTATTATTCTTATTTCTTTTTCGATTCCTGTTTTTATTAATTTTATTCCTTTTTTAAATTATTTATCAGGAAATCATTAAATATGCATTAAAGGTCTAGTAAACCCCACTCGTCATACATTGGAATTCTTTTTATCATTATCTTTTTAAAAGTTTCGCTTTTAAAACCTGGATTTACAAAAGTACCAGTGCTCATGATTTCATCCAAATCTTTTGCCTCATCCTTACAACACAGCATTATTGGAAGAACCGTAAAGGATGATATCATTCCATAGCTAGCTCTTCGCTTTATTGTAGCCTTTAATTCCTCCATAGTGGGCGGCTGTGTCTTGCAGTTTAATTGCTTCATAATCGCCGACAGTGTGCCAAGATATTCATTTAACAGAATATCTTTCTTGTTTTCGACGATATCCGGGGAAGGACTTGTATTAAGAAAATAGAGAAGATCGATTGCCGGCGAAGTGTACACGCACAGTTGGAAATCCACCTGTAATATAAAACAATTTTTTTTATCGAGATATCTCTGGAGCCTCTTGCAATTGAATTAAAAATAAAATTCGTTTGTTGGAAATAAAGTGAGACTCGTGTATAGAAATCACAGCAAAAGTTGAGAGTTTGCGCGTATGAAATGAGCAAAGATAACAGATATATTTGAATACGATCAAACTGGATTTATTGCATTATTCATATTACATATGTATTATCACGTACATATCGTATTTTCAATTTTTAAGTATTTTATGTTTACGATGCCTCTTGGTCTTAATAGCTGTACTCTATGTATTATTTCAATGTAAATTTATCAAATAAAATTTTTGTTTGTTATGTAATTTTTATAAAGGAAGGATGACGGTCAAGAATATATCCAGAGTAATGGAATATCATAATATTTCGTATAATTCGCGCGTGCGTTGAATTAAAAAAACAACTGTTAAAATAATTTTATTACAATCTCTTTAGAAATTATAGGATGATTATTGGTCATTAATATTCGTAGTAATTTTATAAAAACTGAATTTCAGTTTTACAGTTTTTAATAGAAATTGTGACGCCCACACAGATGGGTACGCATCTGATGGTCCGGCCGCTACTACACGCGCTTGTGCACCCAGACTTTTGAGTTCGCCGTGTAGCGCCGTGGCGATCAGCTACGACGGCGGTTATTTTATTCAATTATCAGCATTTTTAATGCAGTGAGGCCCGTGCGAGACAATTGCGTAGCAACGTCGCGGGCGACGTGTGACGACGCGTCTTATGAATGCGTGTATGCGAGGAGAAATGCGTGTCCGCGAATAGTAATAAGAAACTATTGTGCGGGAATGTATTCGAACCGCGAAGCAAGACATGTACTTGAAACAATAAATTGTTTTGTTACTATTTAATCGTCAAGTGTTGATTAATTGAGTGTTAATTAATCGCACATACCTCGCAACATTCCTATCCCGACGCGTAACATATCGATGCGTAGCGTGTGAATTTATTTGATTGATTGAGCAAGTATCCTGAGACCGAAGGCCGATTTCCGAGGGTGGAGACAAGCCCGACCCGGACCAGAGACCGCTCGAGAAACCGCTGCGATTTTGCCAAGCAGCCTGTGTAAGCATGGGAGGGTTCCGATAGCGTACATCCCGATAGCCCACCAACCAATCATCTTGACTTATCTAACCCAACCTACGGAAAATCTCTAGGCATCTGCCATTGTGAGTGGTTTGTGTGTTATCGGGATGTGTGCTATCGGGACCCGACGTGTAAGCATTCGATAAGTTACGCGAAAGCTGGATCGTTTTCAGAAAGGCTGTATAGTCTACAACTTTTCTTCCTACTTGGTGGATAAAGTAGGTGGCGACCAATCCAAACGGCAAATTCTGGACTACAGTGACGTTTCCTAGGATATCCAGGTTTTTCATTTAATTTCTCATTAAATCCGATCATTTATAAACTTTCTTTAATATCCGATCACAACTCTACAATTGAGGGCAATAAACCGCTCAGACTTCCTTGAATCGTTACAGGTTCCAAAACAGCGACCGACCAGCAGTATGGAACCAGCTCAGACCATGACAGGTGCAGGAGCGGATGAGCTACACGCTAGGCAAGCGAACATGCCAAAGCCCACGGAGAGGAAGAGAGACAGAGAGAGAGAGAGAGAGAGAGAGAGAGAGAGAATGAATGAATGAATGAATAAGCATTTATTTTGTCCTAGGGCAAGCCCTCTAAGGACTCTCTGAAGTACATACAGTAGAGCGTAAAGAATAACAATATCATTTACAAACTAAGGTCTAACTAAGTTCCAGGAGAGTAGTAAGCAACAATAGAGGAAGAAAGAAGAAGAAGAAAATAAACTATAATAAACAAAACAAAAAAAAATAAAAATGACTTTATAGTAGTAGAAGATATTAGCGGTGAGTAACGTTGATGGACGCTATGTGTGAGCTGAGGGGGGAAGCATCGCAGCAGGGCCCCGCTATTCAGGTAGCCGAAGAGCAAGCGCTTGAAGGCGCTAGTTGAGGCGGCCTCCCTAACGGCAGAAGGGAGATTATTCCATAGGGAGCACGCAGTCAAATGAAAGGAACGTTGGTAGGTGGAGGTGCGGCAGAAAGGGACTGTGAGATCGAGGGAAGAGGAGGCGGAGGAGCGCAGGTGGGAGAGAGGACGCTGCTGAGGACGGAAGTTTTCGGAGAGATAGGGAGGAGACGAATTGAGGATGATAGAAAATAGAAGGCAACATGTGAGGTACTCCCGCCTGTCGTCAGAGCTAAGCCACCCCAACCTCTCGTAAAACCCCGAAATGTGCTCATCCCTGCGAAGGTTGAAAATAAACCGCACGCATGAGTTCATTAGACGTCTTAGCTTTAATTTTTGTTGCCCTGTCAGGTCAGTGAAGAGGGCCGCACAGTAGTCAAAGACGGGGAAGATGAGAGCCGTGACGAGCTGAGTACGAAGGCGCAAGGAGAGACAGTTGGAGAAGGCCTTTAGCCGCCAAAGGATTCCGTTGACGCGGCTCGAAGTGCCACGTACATGCTCCGACCAACTGAGAGAGCTGGATAGGCAGATTCCAAGGTTTGTGACCTTGTCGGTTAATTCTATTAATGTACCGTTGAAGTGTAGTTGGATACTAGAGGAGGGAATGCTGTTGATGAATTTAGAGGACCCCAGGAGCATGGATTTAGTTTTGCGAGCGTTAAGGATGAGGGAGTTGTTCTGAGAGAGAGAGAGAGAGAGAGAGAGAGAGAGAGAGAGAGAGAGAGAGAGAGAGAGAGAGAGAATGAATGAATGAATGAATAGGCGTTTATTACTGTCCTAGGGCAAGCCCTCTAAGGACAGGCAGATACATAGCAAAAACAGAAGAGAGAGAGAGAGGGAATGAATGAATGAATGAATAAGCATTTATTTTGTCCTAGGGCAAGCTTTCTAAAGACAATCAGAAGTACAGTAGAACGTAGAGAATAACAATATCACTTACAAACTAAGACCTAACGAAGTTGCAGGAGAATAGTAAGCAACGAAAAAAGAAAATAAACTATAATAAACAAAAAAAAAAGAAATAAAATAACATAGTAATAGTAATATTAGCGTTGAGTAACGTTGATGAGAGAGAGAGAGAGAGAGAGAGAGAGAGAGAGAGATTGAGATTGATTGATTGATTGATTGACCTTTATTTAGCTATTTCTTGTATACAATTATTATATATACATTAACTATATATTAATATTAACTGATATATATTCTTTTAACAGTCTCTTAAACGCTACTAATTCTCTACATTGCTTAATCACAGTAGGTAACAAATTATACATTTTTATACCATAAAAAAAGTTTTTTTGAGCACTTCTAGTTTTACGGAAAGTTACTGCTAAGTTTCCCGTCTGCCTCGTTTGTCTATCGCATTCTCCTCCAACTATCTCTATTTTATTGTTTAACGCCTCCGAGGTCATGCTATTTAATATTTTAAAGATAAATACATTAACATTATAACATAACCGTTGCCTTACAGACATGAACTGTAAGGCGTGTAGCATGTATTTAATTTTGGTATATCTATTGCACTGTAAAATTACTCTTATGGCACGGTTTTGAGCTATCTAAAGTTTATTCAATTGCGTTTCACCCATCCCAACTAATAGAGTGGCACAGTAGGGGAGAGTGGGGCTGGTTGGCCGCTTTTTCATTCTTGGATTTTTTATATTTTCCAGGCCCTTTGAAAAAAAAAAACGAATTGACCATTTCAAAGATACAACCTGTGACTACATATATAGAAAGTTTAGAATTTTTAAAATTATGTTGTAAAAAGTTAAAAATGATTAAACGTAGCAGGGAAAATCGGCCAGCCTGCCCCGACAGCGGGGCAGGTTGGCCGATTTCGTGAAATTAAAGAAGGGCAGTCATTATTTCATTTTAAACAATTGTTTATTGAATT
This sequence comes from Solenopsis invicta, assembly GCF_016802725.1. Taxonomy (NCBI): domain Eukaryota; kingdom Metazoa; phylum Arthropoda; class Insecta; order Hymenoptera; family Formicidae; genus Solenopsis; species Solenopsis invicta. The sequence goes on along the minus strand of NC_052677.1, from coordinate 2,649,363 downwards.
ATATATTGAATCACAATTGTACACATTTAAAAATTGCCTCATTGTATTTGTTTTTTTATGTTCCTCGTTGATTTGTGTACAGGAATTGCTGCTTGTTTTTTAGGAGCCTTCTTCGCTTCTTTTGCCGCTGCTTCAGTTTGCTTGGATGCGTTTTTCGCTCGTTTTTTTCGCAAGGTTTCCTTTTCTTCTTCCAGAGCTTTCTTAACTGGCGAGTCGGTCAAAATTTCTGTCGATCTCCGCTTTCTGCCTTTGCGCTTTTTCACATCTGATGTGCGAGAATTGGCTTTTTGAAATGGTCGGATTTCTTCCAAAGCGATGACTTGTTGAGAACGTTCCGATGAAGTCGGAACGGGATCTGCCTCAGCATTCGGATTTGGACAATCGGTTGAAAATCCAGCAAGGTATTCCTCAGGACGGAAAATTTCAGAATTAAAAGGCCACACGCCTGAAACTCGAAATCCAGATTGGATGTTTTGCGGCGTGCATGCAAGTGATAATGCTGAAGCAACAATGCTAGGAAGATCGTAAATCGTCATCCTCTTTCCTGGGTTATTAGTTATCCATGCGTCTATGAATGTATTGACGTAAGTTTTGAAAGATCCATAAACAGACCGATCCAGTGGCTGCAGTTTATGACTGCAATGAGGTGGAAAGCTCAAGACAACGACGCCATTATTTTTGAATAAATCCAGCGCTTCAATAGACAAATGCGACTTGTGATTATCGAGCATCAGAAGGACTTTTCTTTTACGAGATGGCTTGACATGGCGAATAAAATGTTTTGCATATTCCACAAAAATATCTTCAGTCATCCAACCACTCCGATTCGCCGATCCAGCGCTGCCCGTGGGAGCATCGCGAATGAAATGGTCGTGGAAATGCACTCGAGGAAAAACGAAATATGGGGGATTTGTATTTCCCGATGCCGACACTGTGGCAGCAACCGTAACCAAAGTTCCTCTTTCAGCTGATGTGATTCTGCCGATTTGTTTGAATCCTTTTCGAGCAACAATGCGGTTTGGTCTTTGGACTGTAGTAACTCTTGTTTCATCTATGTTCCATATGTCGCTTGCTTGAATATTGAATCGTTTCAAGACTGTTTTCAAGTTGTTGAAAAATCGAGCAACGTTTATAGGGTTGAAACTTGAAACTCGAGCAAGACTAGTTGCTTTTGGAGTGCGTATCGACAATGAGTTGTTTCTCTTGAGGAATGAGCAAAACCAATCTTTCCTGGCTAATTCATTTTCTGTCCAAGACGCTGGCATAGTAACCGGAATTGCCTTTCCATATTGGAAAGCTAGTTTTCGAACTTCTTTGGGGCACAGACCAAAATAAATGTCCGATGCGCGCAAGAGGTACTTTTCCAGTGCTTTTTCTTGATCAGCAGTAAAAACCTATCAAAAAATTGTTTTTATTGATTAAACTGCTTTTTTTTTACTTTTGATACAAGAGTAGACAATTATTTTCAGCTTACTTGTCGATTTCTCTGGTACCCAATGTTCAGATTAGCAATATTTTCTTGCAATGATGTATCCGCATTATTTTCCTGGTTCTTGTTTCGCGTTTTGAAACAATATCTCGACAAGGTTCGCTTAGGAATGTTATATTGCGATGCAACAGCTCCGATTTTCTGTTTTCTTACGACGACAGCGTTGACAGCTTTCTTTAAAACCTTTTTATCCGTCATTCCTTTCTCGCTCTTTCGCTTGTACACCCGCATTTTATTGCAGTGGTATTATTCTAACAAAAATTAGGTTTTTGTTTATTTAATACTAACAATACATAGTTTATTCTTGAAATAAAATATTTATCCGTTTAGCATGAATATTATATTATTGTTTATCCGCACAGTGCATATAATTAAAACTGTTTCCCGTTTCATATTTTACGACTGGGCCAACCTGCCCCGTACCCAACTCGGCCAATCTACTCCAAACGCCACGAGCAAAACATTTTTACATTTTACGAATATCAAAAGTGAGGTTAGTTTTAAAAACAATGATAATTTAGAAAGTCTATGGAATGCTCTTTAAAATATGTATACTCTCCATTAATTATAACAACAAGTATATTCAATAACCATAAAAATTTCTTACTGTATGTATTTACTCACCACTCTCGAAAATAAACAAATTACTGTTTTGCCAAAACGACGCAGCATAAATAAACAATAACACAGTCACGTATTTATCTCTCACTAACACACTTAATTTCGTAGAGAGGGCGCCACTTGTCGCTCCTATCATTTTCAAACAGCCAGTCGGCTAACCTGCTTCGCGGCCAACCAGCCCCACTCTCCCCTACTCGAAATGAGGTGCTATGATGGACTTGTATACAATACATCTAGTATATGCTGATACAAAGTTACCTATTCTATTTAAAAAGCTAGTCTTTTTTCCTATTTTCTTAAGTATATAATCGCAGTGGTCCTGAAATCTAAGTCTATCGTCTAGCATTATACCTAAATATTTCATGGTTGACACCCGTTTTATTTCAATTCCATCCAGACACTTCACCACAGTAATACCTCTTAATTCTTTTCTAATACTTCTAACTATCATATATTTTGTTTTATTTGCGTTCATTTTTAACTTATTTATATTCATAAACGCCGTATTCATTTTTACCTCTACATCTGCACTATTTTCTCCATTTACATATATAAGCGTGTCATCTGTAAACATTTTTATATTGCATCCTTCTGGACAGACTTCAATTATATCATTTATATATAATATAAATAGCAAAGGTCTTAGTACTGAACCTTGTGGCACTCCATATTCTGTAGGCAATAATTTAGACCATATCTGATTGAATCGTACCTGTTGTTTCCTATTATTTAAGTATGATTTGAACCACTCTAAGGTCATTCCTCTAATTCCGTATTGATACATTTTTTTCTAACAATCTTTCTCTACCTATTGTTTCAAACGCTCAAGCTCCATGAAGATAACTCCTACCATTTTTCCCTTGCTCACTATTAATTTCCATTCGTCTATGACGGATTGAATCGCTGTTTCACACGAATAATATTTTCTAAATCCCGCCTGATGTTCTGTTATAATACCGTTTGTTTTCAAATATGTTTCAAGTTGTTCTTTTACTACTAATTCTAGCACTTTTTCATATATTGGTAACATATTAATAGGCCTATATTCGTTGGTTTTTTTTCTTTATCTATCTTTAGGATTGGTATTATAGTAGAGATTTTCCAACCTTCCGGACAGTGACCTTCTCTTAAAGAATTATTTATTAAAATTGCAAATTTTTCTTTTATTAGAGGAAAAGATACCTTCAATATATCACTAGTTATTCCTTCTTCCGTACCTTTCTTTTTTGGTAATCTTATAACTATTTCTTCTAGCTGCTCTAGTGTAACAACCTCAAAACTTTCCATAATTCCTTTGTTCTCAATAGTATATATAGTTTTCTTATTTATATTCATCCAAAATTCAATTATATCACTGCCGGATCTTTTTACCTTTATAGAGTTTACTATACTATTGATACTTTGTATATAATATAAATTAAATTTATCGGCTATATTGCACTCTTTAGTATCGCCTAAGATCTCAAAATCTATATTTCTTATTTCCTTTATACCTACTCGCCTCTAATTACTTCTTTCAAGGTTTTCCACATAGTCGTAGGATTTTCTTTATTAAAATCTATCATATTTTCGTAATATTCTTTCTTTTTTTCCCTGATTGATTTTACTACTCTATTTCTTTCAATTTTATACTGTGACCAATTGTCACCGCGGCAGGAGAGAGAGAGAGAGAGAGAGAGAGAGAGAGAGAGAGAGAGAGAGAGAGAGAGAGAGAGAGAGAGAGAGAGATTGATTGATTGATTGATTGTGCTTTTATAAATATTCTAGGGCATAGCCCTTTAAGAATATAAACCAGAAAATATATAGACAGGAAATACAGTATAAAAAGTAAATAACAAAACAAGAAAAACGAAGAAAAAAGAAACAAAAAATAAAATAAGAATAATAGAGAAGCAACTAAATAAAATTACAGTAAATTGAGATAAGAAATATTTAAAAAGAAGTACTAAAGTATAAAATTAAAATTAAACTTAATAACTAGGATTAGAGAATAGATCGTATTTCCGACAGAGCAAATCAAGAAAACAAAAGGTACGAAGAATATTAACAAATTTGTAAACTGGAATAAGAAATAAACAGAAGGTAGTAAGCTAAGGAATACAGAAATACGCTCAATTCAAATAAGCAATGCCAGGGACAAGCAAGTGCAGCAAGAATGAGATGAAGATAGCATACTGATAAGAGGATGGGGCGGAGCATGGGGCAGAGGCGGCGCTACGCGACTGCGGCCCCTGAGATGGACGAAGAGCACATGTTTGAATGCATTAATAGAGGTTGCCCCCCTGAAGACAGAAGGGAGATTATTCCATAAGAAGCAAGCCGTGGAGTGAAAGGAGCGTTGGTAAGTTGAGGTACGGCAAAAGGGGACAGCAAAGTCAAGGAAAGAGGAGGATGAGGAGCGAAGGTGAGAGAGAGGACGATGAAGAGGACGGAAATTATTGGAAAGGTAGGGAGGAGAAGAGTTGAGGATGATAGAGAATAGGAGACAGCAGGTGAGGTATTCTCTTCGGTCGTCAGAGTTGAGCCACTTCAATCTCTCATAATATCCGAAAATGTGCTCATCCTTGCGAAGGTTTAAGATGAACCAAGAGTTCATCAGGCGTCAAAGTTTTAACTTATGTTGCCACGTAAGGTCGGTGAATAGGGCCGCGCAATAGTCAAAGATGGGAAAGATGAGGGCAGTCACGAGATGTGAATGAATGAATGAATAAGCATTTATTCTGTCCTAGGGCAAGCCCTCTAAGGACGCACAGAAGTACAGAAAAACGTAGAGAGTAACAATAATATCACTTACAAACTAAGAACAAACGAAATTGCAGGAGAATACTAAGCTGCAAAGAAGAAGTAGATATAACTGAGATAACTAAACTATATAATCTACTAAACTATATAATAATTCTGTAATAACAAAACAAAACAAATGAAATAACATGTCGGTGATAGTAATGTTTGTAGTGAGTGAAGTTGAAGAGCGCTATGTGCCTGGCGGGGGGGGGGGAGGGATTATAGCACGACCGCGGCTCAATAAATAGCCGAAGAGCGAGCGCTTAAAGGCGCTAGTTGAGGCAGTCTCCCTGACGGCAGGAGGGAGATTGTTCCAAAGAGAGCATGCGGTCGAATGAAAGGAACGTTGGTAGGTGGAGGTGCGGCAGAAGGGGATGGCAAGATCGAGGGAAGAGGAGGGGGAGGAGCGCAGGTGTGAGAGAGGGCGGTGAAGAGGACGGAAATTTTCTGAGAGATAGGGGGGAGACGAATTAAGGATGATAGAGAATAGGAGGCAACATGTGAGATACTCCCTCCTGTCGTCAGAGCTGAGCCACCCCAACCTCTCGTAGTACCCCGAAATGTGCTTATCCTTGCGAAGATTGTAAATGAACCGCACGCATGAGTTCATTAGGCGTCTTAGCTTTAGTTTTTGTTGCCCCGTTAAATCTGTAAAGAGGGCCGCGCAGTAGTCAAAGACGGGGAAGATGAAAGCCGTGACGAGCTGAGTACGGAGGCGCAAGGAGAGGCAGCCGGAGAAAGCTTTTAGCCGCCAAAGGATACCGTTGACGCGGCTCGAGGTGCCGCGAACTTGTTCCGACCAGCTGAGAGAGCTGGATAGACAGATGCCGAGATTTGTGACCTTGTCGGTTGTTTCAATTGGTGCACCGTTGAGGTGAAGTTGGATACGAGAGGAGGGGATGCTGTTGATGAATTTAGAGGACCCCAGGAACATGGATTTAGTTTTGCGAGCGTTAAGGATGAGAAAGTTGTTCTGGGCCCAGGACTCGATTGCGGCAATGTCCGCTCTGACCTTAGCGAGAGCGGCGTCAATTTCAGCAGGTGGAAAGTGAATGTAAATTTGAAGGTCGTCCGCGTACAGAATGTGGTTGCAATGTTTTAGGACGGATCTGAGATCGTTAATGAAGAGTGAAAAGAGCAGGGGGCCGAGAACCCTGGGGGACCCCGGCGAGGACAGGCATCCAAGACGAGAAGGAGCCGTCCGGGCCACGCACGCGCTGGTGACGCCCCGTAAGGTAGGACCGCACCCATTGGCAGGCGGAGGGAGACAGGAGGAGCACAGCTTACGAAGAAGGAGCTCGTGAGAGACCGTATCGAAGGCCTTTGTAAAGTCGAACAGGACGAGCAAAGTGACCATCCTTTTATCGATGGCCAGTCTCAAATCGTCGAGCAGCTTCAGTAGAGCCGTTTGTGTGCTATGCCCCCTTCGGAAGCCGGTTTGGAGAGGATCAAGAAGGTTGTAGGTCAATAGGTGGGAGGAAAGTTGCTCGAAGGCAACGCGTTCGAGTACTTTGGACAGGAAGCAAAGCAAGGATATAGGGCGGAAATGGGAAGGTTCGGAGGGATGCTTGGATTTGGGAAGTGGAATAATGTGAGAGAGTTTCCAGGAGGAGGGAAAGGAGGAAGTGGTAAAGGACCGGTTAAAGATATCAAGGATGAAAGTAAAGATGCACGGAAGACACATTAAGATGAGGCGACGATTGATGTCGTCGGGTCCGGAAGAGTTGGAGGTGCTGTGGCGCAGAGCACGCAACAGAGCGTCGGGTGTAATATGAAGGAAGTAAAAGGTGGAAGGGTCGGCTAGAGGCGAGGAAGAGACAGAGAAGCAAGGAAGAGGAGAGAGAGAGTAGGGTGGGCTAGAGGGAGAGATTTGATGAGAGCCTGGCGGCGGGATAGGGGGGTCGGGTGAGGCGAGGTGAGCTAAGGAGAAGAAGGAGTTCAGGATTTCTAGGGAGACATTTAGATGCGGACACTGGGTCCCAGCGCTAGCGAGGCTCAGAGAGCGCAAGTCGGACCATAATCGTGCTGCGCTGGAGGTCGAGCCAAGCCTTTTAGTCAAGTAAGTATTTTTGGCGGACTTAATAGCGGCCTTGGCTTGGTTGCGGAGCACTTGAAAGGTTTCCCTCCTCGAGGGAGTGGGGAGGCGGAGGAAAGCTCTCCTAGCTACGTCCCGCCTTCGCAGGAGATCACGGATGGTGTCGTTTATCCAAGGGGCGGGAGGTCTCCTCACTATGAACGATGTGCGCGAAGGCGCAGGGAGAGGCTGTTATTGAAAGCCTTTAGACGCCAAAGGATACCATTAATACGGCTAGAGATGGCACGTATCTACTCGGACCAACTGAGGGTATTGGTAAGGCAGACTCCGAGGTTGGTGACTTTGGTGGTGATTTCGATTTGAGCACCGTTGAGGTGCAGTTGTATGAGAGAGGGAGGGAGGCTATTTACAAACTTAGCGCTACCCAGAAGCATTGCTTTTGTTTTTTGCACGTTTAAGGTGAGAAAGTTGAGCGAGACCCAGGATTCAATAGCTGCAATATCCTCTCTAACCTTTGCAAGGGCAGCGTCAAGATCAGCAGGCGGAAAATGTAAATAAATTTGCAAATCATCTGCGTATAGGAGATGCTTACAGTGATTCAGAGTTAACCTGAGGTCATTAATAAATAGAGAAAAGAGCAATGGGCCACGTACGGAGCCCTGAGGAACTCCGGCTATAACAGGAGCCCAAGATGAAAAAGCACCATCTGGGCCACGCACGCGCTGTTGACGCCCCAAGAGATATGACTGGAACCATTGGCAGACTGAGGGGGACAGGTGGATGGAAGACTTTTGTAGAAGAAGACTGTGGGAGACCGTATCAAAGGCCTTCGTGAAGTCGAATAAGACGAGCAATGTGACCATTCGTTTGTCGACGGCGAGTCTGACATCGTCAAGAAGCCTCAGAAGAGCAGTCTGAGTACTATTCCCTCTACGAAAGCCAGTTTGGAGAGGGTCAAGGAGATTATGAAGTTGGAGGTGGGAGGAGAATTGCTCAAAGGCTATGCGTTCGAGAACCTTAAATAGGAAACAAAGCAAGGATATAGGACGAAAGTGGGAGGGCTCGGAAGGATGCTTAGTTTTAGGTAGAGGAAATATGTGAGATAATTTCCAGGTAAAAGGGAAAGAGGAGCGGGTAAAGGAGGCATTAAATATCTCAAGAATAGTAGAGAAAATGATAAGAAGGCATTAAAGGACGAGACGGCGGTTTATGTCATCAGGACTGGAGGAGTTAGAGAAGCAACTGCGTAGAGCACGCAGCAGGGCATCAGGAGAGATGTGGAGGAAATAGAAGATAGAGGGATCGGATAAGAACGAAGACGAGGAGGAAGCAGGGGGGGAGGGAGAGGAGCAAGGGAGATCAGAAGGGGAGATGTGGGAGGAGAATGCGGGCAGGAGACTAGGCGAAGGAAAAAAGGTAAGATGTGCAGTAGTGAAGAAGGTGTTCAAAGAGTCGAGTGGAAGATCAGGATGAAGGTAAGGAACCTCAGCCCTGGCAAGGCCCAGAGATCGCAGCTCTGACCATAAGCGCGCAGAGCCCGTAGTCGGGCGCAGTCTATTAGAGAGATAAGAGCTTTTAGCTGACATTATGGCAGATTTTGCAAGATTACGTAAGGCGCAAAAAGTAGCTCGCCTCTCAGGAGAGGAGTGACGGAGAAAGGTTCTTCGGGCTGCGTCGCGCCTACACAGTCCGCGAATATCATCGTTAATCCACGGGGCGGGAGGTTTCTTTGCAACGAACGATTTTAGCAGAAAGAGCAATTTGCGAGCGGTGGTGAGGTACGTGTTAAGAGAGAGAGAGAGAGAGAGAGAGAGAGAGGGCGTTTATTACTATCCTAGGGTAAACCCTCTAAGGACAGAAAGAATATACAAATTATACAGGTCTAAGAGCGGTTCAACTTAAAACTAGTAACAACAAATAAAAATAATAGTAGAAAATAAAAAAATGAAAACAATAATTAGAATAGAGATGAAAACGAAAACGTGATTAATAATTTGACTAGCGCAAACGTACAGTGAATATAATGTATAGACATAATAGTAAAATAAAACAGAACAAGAATGTGATATACCTATCTTTATATAATACTAACAGAAAGAGTATTTGTATGCTAAGCAAAGAGAACGAGAACGAGAGCTAGAAAGGTAAAAGAAGGTGCCAATTCAATTAGACATAGACTAGAACGCAGTTAGGCCTGGGAATGAGGAGCGTCACTATGAAGCAAGAAACTATGAAGATCAAGTTTAAAGGCGCTAATGGAAACAGCACCGCGAATGGGTTAGGTGCGGGAAGTGAGTTCCAAAGCGTAGATGTAGCTACAGAAAAAGAACGCTGGAAAGTTGCTGTGCGACTAGTGGGAACAGTGAGGTCGAAGCCCTAGAAGCAGCGCGTGGTTGGAAGCAAGGTACAAGAGAGGATGCAAGGTAAGGGGGTGTCCCGGTACTGCTGACAGAGTAGATCAGGCAGCCGAGGAGATAAGACCTCCTGTTCTCCGCGCTCAGCCAGCCGAGTTGAGGATAGTGATGGGAGACATGATCGTCCCAGCGGAGGTCGAAGATGAAGCGCACACAAGCATTCATCAGTCGCCTAAGCTTAAGACTTTGCTGACCGGTTAGATCAGTTAGGACAGCGGAACAATAATCAAAGAATGGGAAAATCAGGGAGCATACCAGACGCACTCGCAGAGGACGCGACAGGCAGTGCTTGTAATATTTCAGGCGCCAGAGCACTCTGTTTACCCGTAGGGAGGTTGCCTTAACCTGCTCATTCCAGCTGAGCACGCTAGTAAAGGTTAAGCCGAGGTTGGTTACGCGATCAGTTATTTCTATAGGTGTGCCATTGAGCGTAAGGACCATGGTTAGTGTTGATGGCGTTGATGTAGCGGGCACTACCTATGAGAATGGCCTTGGTCTTGGAGGCATTCAGCATGAGGCGGTTGTTGTTTGCCCACCTCTCGATAGCAAAGATATCCTCGCTGATTTTCCCAAAGGCGTCAGCAAGGTCGGATGAACGGAAATGTAGGTAAATTTGCAGGTCGTCGGCATATAATATGTGATGGTAATGATGGAAAACAGCTCTTAGGTCGTTTATGAAAAGGGAAAAGAGCAAGGGGCCAAGAACGGAACCCTGAGGGACTCCCGCCTGAACAGTGGACCATGAGGAGAAGTCGTAGCGCTCACAAACACGCTGTGTTCTGTTAGAGAGATACGACTCAAACCAGCCAAGTACAGGAGAGGAGATGGCAAGCTTGCTCAGGGGTAAGTTGTGGCAGACGGAATCGAAAGCTTTAGAGAAGTCAAATAGGATGAGCAGGGTGACCATTCTTTGATCGATGGCTCGTCTTACATCGTCCGCCAGCTTCACGAGCGCAGTCTGCGTGCTGTAACCCCGCCGAAAACCAGACTGTAGAGGATCGAGGAGATGATGAGAGGAAAGGTGAGAGGATAGCTGATCATAAACGATGCGCTCAAAGATCTTGGAAAGGAAGCATAAGAGTGAGATAGGTCGGTAGTCTGAAGGAGAGGAAGGGGCTTTGATTTTAGGGAGAGAGATCACGTGGGAGCGCTTCCACAGGGTAGGAAAGGTAGAGGAGTTAAGGGAGAGGTTTAGGAGATCGAGAATGATATGAAACACGTAGGGAAGGCAGTCAAATATGAAGCGACGATTGAGGTCATCGGGGCCAGCAGCGTTGGATGACCGCCTAGCGAGAGTTGTCGAGAGGATATCAGGTGTGACATGCTTGAAGTAGAAGGAAGAAAAGCAAGGAACTGTGGTTGGTGCAGGGGGGAGGGAGTAGTGAGGAAGGTTAAGGACAGTGAGGGAGGTGGCTGGGAGTGATGACTTGCCGTGAAGAAAGAGTTGAACTGATCAAGAGATGCATTGGAAGACAAGGTGGGCGAGCGAGACTTGGCAAGTCCCATCGATCAAAGCTTGGACCAGAGCTGAGCGGGAGAAGAGGCAGAGTCGAGACGCTGCGCAAGGTAATCATTCCTGGCCATGTCCAGTAGGATGTTCACCTTGTTACGCAGTATGCGAAAAGTGACTAAGGTGGAGGAAGAAGGACGCCTGCGAAAGGCTCTTCTGGCCGAGTCTCTTTCGTGCATGGCTAAGCGCAGTTCACGCCGAATCCACGGGGCAGGCGGCCTTCTAGCGGAGAAAGTGCGGCGCGGGACCAGAGCGTCAAGAGTTGAGTGCAGAAGGTTAGTGATCTTATCGTCGAGCGAGACGGAGTGGTATACGGTTGTCCAGTCGAGAGTGGCTAGATGACTATGTAGTGCCTCGAGGCTATATTTGGAGAAATCGCGAGCGGAGATAAGACGAGGCGGAAGGCGATTAAAGTGATTATTAAGAGTGACCTCAATGAGATCGTGTGATGAGAAGAAGGATAGAGCACATTGACGATGGGACAGCACAAAGGCACTATTATTGACCAAGCAATGATCTATGCGGGTGTGCGAGGTGGCTGTGTGTCAGAAAACGGGACAATGTGGAGACGATTACTGTCGCAAAAATCTCGCAGCGAAGAAGCGTCGAAAGATTGGCGATTTAGGTCTATGTTGAAGTCGCCTATTATCACGGCAGACGGGAAGGAGGGTAGTAGCTTTTCAAAGTCTACTTAGAACAAGGCGAGATGACCTAATTTGGGAAGACGATAAATGATGGCTAGTAGGATAGGCCTGCGTCTCATCGCGGAGATGCTGACAAGCATATATTCTGGTTGGCTGCAATACTGTGCGGGCGAGGTAGCCAGTAACTTAGCGGATAGTCCGTCGCAAACATAAACGCCAATCCCTCCTCCCCCTTTGCCTATCCTGTCTGCACGCAGGAGCGAGAAGCCAGGGAGGCGTACCAAGCTATCAGGGACGTGGGGCTTGAGCCACGTTTCAGACATGGCAACTAGGTCATAGCTGCAGCTGGAGAAATAGTGAGCGAATTCATCAAAGTGGGGGATAAGGAATTGACAGTTCACATGGCATACTCAAAGTGGACTCGAGGGGGCAGAGGGGAGAGAGACCGATGAGAGTCAGGCTCCACCAGCAGATGAAGAGCGAGCAACTGTCGCATGGCCGGCTCCGGGAGCACCGGAGGACGCAGCGGGGGGCGCACGGGGTTTGACTATAGGCGCCCGCTGGAAGCCAGTCGTCGCAGAGGCGGCACCCGTAGATTGAGTTGATGAGAGTGCGGATGCGGCAACGTGCGTGAGGTCGGTCGAGGTCGTCGCGGAGGTAGAGGCCCCAGGGGTACTGGTGGTCGACGCAGAGATCAGAGGCGGGGGGCCGGCGGTGAGGCTGTTCAGATGCTTCCGATGTCGTACTCTGATGGGCGAAGTATCCGAGTGGCGCCTAAGGAAGATAAGGCCATTACGGACCCAGGCCCGGTGAAGCATGCCATCTCAAACCGCCCGCCTTGCATCGCTGAGGGTGGACCTCGCAGCAGCCGGCAGCCTCTCATTGATGTTAATCCTTAAACCCGAAAGCTCCGCGGACACCTCGGCGCCCTCGAGGACTCCCTTGGCCCTCTTCCCGTCAATCCACCGATTACGGGCGTCATTGGAGGACAACCTGACGATGATGGGGCGCGGACGGTCCCCCCTAGATGGGATCCGCACACAAGACGTAATCTCGGCAGGCGAAACCGCCACTCCCAGCGCGGAGGCAATGCCAGCAGTGACGGCGCGAATATCCTCGGAGGGGATCTCCCTCACGCCAAACATGATAAGCTCGGAGCTGAGCTTAGCGCGCTCAAGAGCCTCTAGACGCTCCTCAAGGTGACTCGCAGACTTGCCCAGGCCATCAGAAGGAGAGAGAGAGAATGAATGAATGAATGAATAAGCATTTATTTTGTCCTAGGGCAAGCCCTCTAAGGACTCTCTGAAGTACATACAGTAGAGCGTAAAGAATAACAAAATCACTTACAAACTAAGGTCTAACTAAGTTCCAGGAGAGTAGTAGGCAACAATAGAGAAAGAAAGAAGAAGAAGAAAATAAACTATAATAAACAAAACAAAAGAAATAAAAATGACTTTATAGTAGTAGAAGATATTAGTGGTGAGTAACGTTGATGGACGCTATGTGTGAGCCGAGGGGGGAAGCATTGCAGCAGGGACACGGCTATTCAGGTAGCCGAAGAGCAAGCGCTTGAAGGCGCTAGTTGAGGCGGCCTCCCTGACGGCAGAAGGGAGATTATTCCATAGGGAACACGCAATCGAATGAAAGGAACGTTGGTAGGTGGAGGTGCAGCAGAAAGGGACTGCGAGATCGAGGGAAGAAGAGGCGGAGGAGCGCAGGTGGGAGAGAGGACGGTGCTGAGGACGGAAGTTTTTGGAGAGATAGAGAGGAGACGAGTTGAGGATGATAAAAAATAGAAGGCAACATGTGAGGTATTCCCGCCTGTCGTCAGAGCTAAGCCACCCCAACCTCTCGTAAAACCCCGAAATGTGCTCATCCCTGCGAAGGTTGAAAATAAACCGCATGAGTTCATTAGGCATCTTAGCTTTAATTTTTGTTGCCCCGTCAGGTCAGTGAAGAGGGCCGCACAGTAGTCAAAGACGGGGAAGATGAGAGCCGTGACGAGCTGAGTACGAAGGCGCAAGGAGAGGCAGTTGGAGAAGGCCTTTAGCCGCCAAAGGATTCCGTTGACGCGGCTCGAAGTGCCACGTACATGCTCCGACCAACTGAGAGAGCTGCATAGGCAGATGCCAAGGTTTGTGACCTTGTCGGTTAATTCTATTAATGTACCGTTGAGGTGTAGTTGGATGCTAGAGGAGGGAATGCTGTTGATGAATTTAGAGCACCCCAGGAGCATTGATTTAGTTTTGCGAGCGTTAAGGATGAGGGAGTTGTTCTGAGCCCAGGACTCGATTGCGGCAATGTCCGCTCTGACCTTTGCAAGAGCGGCGTCTATGTCAGCAGATGGAAAGTGAATATAGATTTGCAGGTCATCTGCGTACAGGATGTGGCTGCAATGCCTTAGGACGGGGCTGAGGTCGTTGATGAAAAGTGAAAAAAGCAGGGGGCCGAGCCCTGGGGGACCCCAGCAATAACAGGCATCCAAGACGAGAAGGAGCCGTCCGGGCCACGCACGCGCTGGTGACGCCCCGTGAGGTAGGACCGCACCCATTGGCAGGCGGAGGGAGACAAGCGGAAAGAACGCAGCTTACGAAGAAGAAGATCGTGGGAGACCGTATCAAAGGCCTTGGTAAAGTCAAACAGGACAAGCAAGGTGACCATCCTTTTATCGATGGCCAGTCTCACATCATCTAGCAGCTTCAGGAGAGCCGTCTGTGTGCTGTGCCCCCTTCGGAAGCCAGTTTGGAGAGGATCGAGGAGGTTGTAGGTCAGTAGGTGAGAGGAGAGTTGCTCGAAGGCAACACGCTCGAGGATTTTAGACAAAAAAGCAAAGCAAGGATATAGGGCGGAAGTGGGAAGGTTTGGTGGGATCCTTGGATTTAGGAAGTGGGATAACATGAGAGAGTTTCCAGGAGGAGGGAAAGGAAGAAGTGGTGAAAGACCGGTTGAGAATATCGAGGATGAGAGGAAAAATAAACGGAAGACACATTAAGATGAAGCGACGGTTGATGTCGTCGGGTCCAGGGGATTTGGAGGTGCTGCGGCGTAGAGCGCGCAGCAAAGCATCGGGTGTAATGTGAAGGAAATAAAAGGTGGAAGGATCGGCTAGGAGCGAGGAGGAGACAGAAGGGCAAGGGAGAGGAGGGAGGCAAGGGAGAGGAGGGATTATGTGAGAGAGAGAGAGAGAGAGAGAGAGAGAGAGAGAGAGAGAGAGAGAGAGAGAGAGAGAGAGAGAGTGATTGAGAGATTGAGAGAGTTTAAATGTAAATGTGTTATCCGCGTACTGTTGTGTCATCTGAAAGCAGCAGGCGCCTTACGGAAACACTTGCGTGTAACAATGAGTTACGCCACTTCCGTATACCACTTGTATCTGACCCGTCATACGCTAACTATTCCTTTCTATAACTTAAAAACTAAGTTTCGGACAAATTTTTGCTAAAGAAGAAATCGCCTCAGAATTTGATTACGAATATGACTGTAAAAGGAACAATATCTATTCTAAATTGTATATACAAAGTGTCCCCGAATAAGTGGCCACTCCCTTTTATCTCGTAAATTAACAGAGATAGATCTAATAAATGTAATATTAAATTAAATGGCTTGAACTAAACTTTATTGTGAGCACAGTGGTTACTTGAAGAAATTATCTATGTTACAGAACGGAGCGACATGCATAACTTTTGCATGTAAGGTGAATATAATCTGATAAAAATTGTAGCGTACTTTCTAACGAGTACAATAATGTATGATATATCAAAATTATTTTAGAAATTATACAAGTTATATCATTTTAAAATTTCGTGGACGTACAATAGTACCATTTCAGTTTTGCCCTTGCAATGTGGCTAACTTCCGACTGCCGCTTTGGCGATTGACATGTAACGTGTTGACATCTAATTATAATATTTGGTGTAATAGATTTTATAGATTTTATGAATTTCGTATTTTTATTACTTACATTTTATGTACATCGAATATTACATGTTAATCACCAAAGTGGGAGTCGGAAGTTAGCAACACCGCAAGGGCAAAACTGAAATAGTACTATTCGCTCGCAAAATTTTATATTGCTATAACTCGTAAAAATTTTAAAATAATTTTAATATATCGTACATCATACATATACTCGTTAGAAAAAACGCTATAACTTTATCATGTAAAAATATTCACTTTACTATCCCTGATAGCCATGCATGTTTTGCAAAATCAAGTAACTTAATGCTGAGCATGAATTTTCGACTAGTTGCTGTGTATTTGCTGAAAACGTAACGCATAGTCCTACATATTCAACAACATGAGAGCAGATTTGAGACATTTTATGTCAGCAGATTCAAAGCAAACGGAGAGCAACTGTTGCTTATTCTGTTGCCAACAAAATGACTTCTATTCGTGGAAAACATTTTGCTTTATCAATCATTTTCAACAACATAAGAACAACGTGACGATAATAAAAAAAAGATAATGATGCTGTGCTTTTGTCGTGTATTTGTTAAAAACATTAAATATATTAATTATTGTCTTGTAGCCAAATAAAATGTCGAAAACGATTTGTGTGTGTGTGTGCGCGCGCGTGTACGTATGTGATTGTGTGTTTGCGCGAGCGTGTGTAATGTAATAAATAAACAGGAGTAAATTAATTATTTACTTGTCTATTAGATCGGATTGAAATGGATTTAACAAGTGAGTACTGACGTCATCGCTAGGCGGCCACGCCGCGGAAGATTTTCTCGTGAATCGAGTGTGGCCATAGGCGTTATATCCAGGTGCCACCGCGGTGGACACCCCAGCTCATACTTCCGTAAGCTTTTAGGACTTGCTTGTTGTAAGCTCGAGATGAATACTCGCTCTCATTTTTTTCAAACGTGACGTGTGTGTGTGGAACATTGGTCCACATAAAATTTTATATTTTTATATGTAAATAACAATTTGTATTGTTATTTAATCTTGTACATAAATTAAATGTTTAATTTAAATTTAATTTTTTTTAACGAAAAGGATACAAGAAATACTTTTTTGTAAACTAAACATTTATTACGTTTACATTAATGTATTCTATTTTAATAAATCTATCTAGATTCCGATCTTATTTTCAATCGGTCTTAATACCGTATTTTTGGTGTAGAAATCTCGATCGATTTGGATTACTTTTTTTTAATCGGTTTTATCGCACATTTTTGGCAGAGTGGTAACAATTCAGCAGAAAGAAGAATTAACTTATTTATTTTTTATATATTTGAAAAAAAGTACAAAACATATATTTAACCGTTTTCGACATGTTGTTGAATATTGACTCAGCACATGTTGTTGGCAATTTGCTCTTATGTTGCTCTTTATGTATAGCGATAAACCGTTGATAGCAAATACGCAGCATATTGGAAGCAAAACGTGCTGAATTCATACGATGTCAAACCAAAGGCAAATGAAGCACACACCTTGTTCTAAATTTGCTGAAAACTAATGCCCTTTGTTTTCGGCAACATTACAGCAACAACACAGACAGATGGCTATCAGGGATGCAAAAGTTATGCATGTCTCTTCGTTCTGTTACATAGATAATTTCTTTAAGTAACCACTGTGCTCACAATAACGTTTAGCTCAAACCATTTAATTTCATATTACATTTATTGGGTCTATCTCTGTTAGTTTACGAGATAAAAGAGGATGGTCACTTGTACGAAAACACTCTATGTGTGTGTGCGTGTGCATTTGCGTGTATGTGTACTCTAGTTAATGCAAAATGTATATTTTTCTCTGTACGTATTTATTATAGGCCCATTCAACGCGTTTTTACACCACGAACGAATTCGGCAGAAAAAATGTGTCGTCTGCCCCGCGAACCGAGATATTATTGACGATTCAGCTTACAGGTTAGAAAAACCATCATATCGTATCCCATACAGCACAGAGAGATTGCAGGAACATTGCAGAATGATTTTATTGAAACATTGTAATGTTGCATTTTGATTGCGAAACATTGCTGCAACATTACTGGAAGATTGTAGCAATATTAAGATGTCCGCTTTTTGAAATATTGCATTGAAACATCCCATTTTTCCAAAATATTCACATAAATATTATTACATCACATAATTCCAATGAACAAAACAATATTTGTGTAACATTTTAAAAAACATTTTTCGCAAAAAAAATGTCGGGAATATTTTTTCGGAAATTTCCAAGCGGTCACCCATCCAAGTCGCGACTCCGGTGAACGTTGCGTGATATCCATGATCGCTGCGAACTGATTCCTTGTGATGACCTGTAAACACTTTATGCTGATATGTGTATATAACTGATAGATCAGGTCAATATACGTTATCGAAAAAATAAAATATGTATAATTAAAGCATAATATTTATATAAACAAATATAAAATTATAGATTTTTTTACTAATTTTGCAAATACAGAATAGCATTTGGAATAACTTTTCTGTTATTTGTTTAAATAAAAATGTAATTAGAAAATATATATCATATATATAATACAATAATTAAATTAAATATGAAAAAAATTTTTATTAAAAAAACAATTAAAAAATATTGTTTGTTTATTGGGCTGTATAATCGAGGTTTTTTTATATATGGACCTATTTCGTCTACTGATATAAATATTTATGTTTTTTAACAATACTATGATGCACACAGCACCACGGGATCGCATGCATTTTCTAGACGTCTTAAAATCAACATTTGAAGGATATCTGCAGACGTCTATACAAAGTTGATTTGCAGTCAACTTTGAAAGCCTGACTTGGATGAGTCGATTTACAGTCGATATATGGACGGTTGTACTGTTAGGGAATGTAGAGATTCAGCGGAAAATTTGCTCGACTTTGGTTTGCTAAATGCGGATGAATAATTATGGATAAGTTAAATTAATATATTATTATACGCGAATATTCTGCTTTGGCTCTTTATTGCCACTACTTTATTAAAAAATTATGATATTGCAATGTTTTCGGAATATTACTGGCATATGCTTTGCGATGTTGCAGGCATATTGCTAATTTATGTTTCTACAACGTCTCCGTAATATTGCTATGCAATCTGCAACATTGCAACGTTGCTGCAATGTTGCTGGAATTTTCTGTGCTGTATGGGATATCACGGCAATCATGATCGCGGCCACGTGATGTATCACATGGTCACATGCGGGCTGATAGTGTAATAATGAGCGCCACTCGTTACTTGTGTCGTAAAGATGTACTGGACAAGATTTGTCGTTTGGCGATAACGACGTATCTTAAAAAAAATGCCAAGATTTGGACTTTGCATTGCGACCTCCGCACGTAGAGCATGGAGAGAAAAAATAAAAACACTTTTCTCATACAATTTGACCCTAAGCTATCTATTGAGACTAATCAGAACTTGATCGGTAAGCCGTTACTGAGATCTGATAATCTCGTTATGCTTGAACTCGCTGACTCGCGTAAAAGAGGGTTAGTCGGTCTCGCTAAAGCGTGGATTTGGTGTGAGACGCGACCTCTAGATATGTATGTATATATATATATATATATATATATATATATATATATATATGGGGCATTCCACGTGAAAGGGGTCCATTTAAAAATAAACTGTTTGGGATTTTTTAAATGATAATTAAAACATGTTAGTGGACGTATTGTATAAGGTTAATGATAAAAAAAAATAAGTATTATATGCTTTGCATTAAAAATATTGAAAGCTATCGTTTAAATAAATAAAAAAAAAATGTTTTTTTTTAACATTTGTAGTTAAAATTAAAAAATTTTAGAGACATGATTTTTTAGAATTTTTCCCGTATTTTTAGATAAAAATATTAATTTTAGTGACAAAAATTTAATAGTATCAAAAAAATTAATTTTTTAGCTTTAAATAAAAAAAATGAACAATTTTATCCATTTTTAAAAATTTGAAAAAATTCTTAAAAATACTTTAATACATTGTGACGTGACATCCAGTTCGGCTGCCCGTCATAGGGGTCGTAAGATCCGGTCGGGAAGCGCGCGCTGCGGCTCTACGTCCTCTCGGCTTGGAGACGGACGTGTCGGCGCGCGCGCTAATAATATTTGGCGTCTTTATTTTGTGTGCGTATGTTCGTCCCTGAAATTGTAGCGACGTTTGCGGATTGACGGCTAGCAAATAATTTTGTATCGACGAAGTCTCACCCGGCAAGAAGACTGCGAGAAGGAGGATGTACCGTCACCCGGAGCTTTACAGATCGTGCGCAGAATCGCAGTAGCGCGCACGACAAGTGATCTCAATTTAATTAATTACGTTATCTCTTACCGTCGCGCCTGTACGCAACAGTAAAGCCGCTGAATCTTGCAGGATGCAAAGAGGGAAAGTCAGACAAAGGGGTATTGACATTCTACACAGATCATCGCGTGGGAGACCTCGAACGAAGAGCTGCAAGAAGACATTCCTGATTTGGTCCCAAGTGCGGGGGCAGCGAAGAGTCCGTAAGGATAGCCGTCCGGCCTCGGAAAAACCACGGGAAGAGACGCAAGCTGCCCGAAGACACCGACCTACTTCAAATTGCGCGCCGCAGCGCTGATTAGCCTGATTAGAAGGTCGCGAGGACCGCATAATAAGGCGGAACCAATAGCGAGATGCGAGGAGTCCCTTGCGTGGGGCGAAAGATCCTGCCTGCCGCCTGCCGAATTTCCTCGCGTTATTGATCACTTTGCTGTGGATCGTCATAAGAGCCGTCACGAGCTGCCTCTGTTCCTGAGACTGACCTTTCGAGCCAAGCCAGCGTCGTGGTGAGACGAACGAGACTCTTGTAAAGTCGATTTCGCCGATCGGATGGCTCGCGCACGCGGTAGTCGCTATCAGAGTCCGCGTAAGATTTTACATTGGAAGAGGAACACGTAGGCGATCGCGTGCTGTTTGCGTGCTCTACCGGCGTGCGTCTCATCCGATGAAGTCGCGTCTTAAACCTCCTTAGTTCCGTTTATTGAGAGCGTCGCCGATACCACAGCTAGGTCGCATTAATTGTTGTAGTATTCTTGTGAGTTGTCCGTAGTAGCGTTTATATGTGTTTCTGTTTGGCAATTGCGTATTTCGTACCAAAACGCCATATAATTTTGTGTGGAATGAGAGTGCGCGTGTAGAGAGTTCTGAGTGTGCACGGCGTATCTTGTCCGTCGTTAATTTGAATAATCTTGTCTCTCTCTTCGTTCGGTGAGCTCGTGCCGACAACCGCGTGGTATTTTCCGGCCGCTTCCGGGTCGCGAGAAATTGTTACCGAGCTTTGTGGTTTAGTCCGAGATCGACAGAAATATATTGTTAATTCCCTCTTTAATTGATATGTTTTCTTTAAGTTCAGTATATTTATATATTTAATACTAATTTTTTTTCCATCTACATGCCAGCAAAAAACAATGTGTGAAAGGATAAAACTAGATGTACTTTCTTTTTTTTGCAAATGATCCATAAAAAAAAAGCTTTATTTTTAAGCAATTTGACTGCTTAATTCCCTTAAGTCTACTTTATGAAACTTGAAATTATTTGGAACTTTAAAAAGAGATTTTTGTTAGGTAAACGACTTTTGTGTTCTATGTCTAATGAAATACTTGGCTAGTTATTGTATATAATCTAATGTTTGTTTTAGAGTAATTTAAAAAAATGTTTTTGTTTAGAATACTGTTATTTCAAAAATGTTTTTTTAGGTCTTTTTTTTATGAAAAATTTTTTTAGATTTTTTAAAATTTTTGTTTATTTGTTAAGAATTTCAGAAAATTACCGACACTTTTTTTATATACACTAAACAACAAAATTATTGCAACACTCATTTATACCAAAATTTCGCACAACTTCAAATAGTCATAACTTTGTTAAAAATTATCGTGCTTGAAATTTTTTTTTATTTTAAAGCCTGAAGTCTTTATTTTAAGGCGCATTTGGCTAATTTGTCATTTCTTTTCTCCTTCTGCCGTTTCTTTAAGGGGCTATATCAGTGTGACCTCAAAATTTAGGTAATTTTTGGGAATTTTTTTGAAAAAAGTATTTTATCAAATGTTTAAATTTTAGGAATGTATTTGCTTATAAACAAACTGTATAATTTAATTTTTCCGTACAAAAATAATGAAATACGAGCGACTTATGCCCTATTTCCCGGAACCCCAAAAAGAAAAAGTTTCTCCACTGCTGTAGTGATACCGGTCGCAAGAATGTCTGAAATGGAAGAAAAAAACAAAATACGCTGTTAAACTAAAACGTATTCTCCGACGTAGAATATTTGACAAAATGGTGGAGTTTTGAAAAAAATTTTTGATTTAGCTTTAAAAAATGATCGTTTCTTCGACCAAATTGATAGTTTTCATTCAATAAAAAATATTCTACATCATTGTACAGAAAAGCAAGTTCAGAAGACTCCGTTAAAATTTCAAATCAATAGAATAATTGGTCTTTGAGTTAGAGCTGCAGCGAATTTGAAAAATACCGTTTTAAGAAAAACGGGTTTAAAGTTTTAACTATTTATTTCTTCATGATAAAATGATATTTATCATAAAAGTATTACTATGCTATTCCTGGCTCATATAATAAATCCTCCTCTTTCTCAAAAAAGCCAGTGAAGCTCTTCTCCGAGCTGTCAAATCTTCTTTTGAAGCCGCTTGGTGTCGTAATTCCGCTTGGTGGATTCTGTTATCATCTTTCTCCTCGGCATATTTCTTTGCAATAGGACCAATGGTGACTTTATTGGTCCAGAATTCACATATGAAACACCGCACTCACATACTACAGTAATTTTGAATCTTAAACTCCGTGAACTTGCTTTGTTTAATTTAACACTTTTTTGCACTTTTTACACATAACTAAATTGCTAATTGCAGTGAAAACAGACATAAACTGAATAACACGGTATTCATGAATATTACCAATTATAATTTGATTATTTCCGGTACATAAGAGTTTTTCAGTGGCTGTACTACACCGTTCCCAAGCAGTAAGAGCGTTTTTGACCTGTAAGTGGTTGTTTTTTAGAATACTGTGTTGTAGCTCCATTAGCTACTTTAAGGCGATGCTGGACCGGTCTCTATATGTGCTTATTTTTGTGCACAGATAACTCTTAATTGGCTTTACAGATCATAAAATCTTTTTACACAATTAAAGTAGTGACAAAAACACACCTCGCTAGCTATAATTAAATATAAAAAAAGAAAGTTGATTAAAAAATTATAGTTTAATTATCGGCTTCTGCAGCCAACTCGTGACAATACATACCCATATAAAAATTTTAGACATTGTGTGTATGAAATAAGTAGCTAGCGAGATGTAAATTAAATCAAAGAACAATACGGTGCTTGCAAAATAATCTTAGAAGCTTTAGTATAAAAGATATAAATGTATGAAAATCGTTTATGTAATTTTTACGTGTATTGGTGCGAAGAGAAATTGGGTTTATTGTAGTTCAGAGATCTTGCATTAGATGCGCTAAAGTAAAAAAAACAAGGACAGATGAGTGTGTTTGACAAAGTGCGCTAGCCTATTCCCCTTGCCCATCCCCTCTTTGCCTCGCGCGCGACCAAGAGTTCGTCGAAGAAAAATTTACAGCAATCTGCAGTACCGACGTCGAGTGAGTTCCACCGTCAGTCCAGCATCGCCTTAATTGTCTTGCATATCCGTTTAGCAACAATTACGCCACCAGCGCTCGTTGCATCGGAAATGCAAGATCGCGAATTTTGCCAATCATGCGAGCAGCGTAAGCATCGCATGATTGACGCGAGTATGACCATATGGCCATCGCAAGGGCCTAATGTCCCACCATATCAGAAATACCGCAACTATAAGTTAGGCTGCCTAATTATGGGCAGCGGGAGATTCTTAATGTAAAGTACAAGCGGCACGTACGCGCTCCGCGATAAGTCGGTCACCCGACACCTCGTAAAACATCCAGCGGCCAAGTCCGCAATAACACGTGATTCGTTCAATTTGATTATATTAAAAAGGAAAATCATTTATAATAAAGTTTGGGGAATAAAAGTGTAATAAGAAAGTGAAAGTGTTATTTGCCACCCTGCCACCATGTCCTCCTCTAAGAGTCCTCTTTGTAGGTTCCAACCTTTCAGACGGACCGAATCCCGAATATTTTATCTTGTTGCACTCGCCGGTACAACAACTGCCATTTTTAAATTATTTGAGATTTGACCTTGAAATTTTAATATGATATTCTTGAAGGTATAAGCTTTCGGAAAATGCAAAGGAATTGATTTTTTGAAAGTGTTACATTAGTCCCTTAAAATTAAAACACGTGTTTTATTTCCAAACATTTGCATAGTTTGACGCATTCCACGAGGTAGGATAAATTTTTTTCGCATATGTCACAATAGCCATTGTAAAATTTGGAGTTTTCTTTGCAAATTATAAAAAAAACAGGTTTGTACGATTTTTTTGAGGAGTTAGGATGTGTCAAAATTATGTACACATTTTTGTCAGTTACCGCCTGTATTATCTGGATTTTGATTTGTCTCATTGATTATGGGCGACCTTCTTTAGCTGATGTTATTCGTCCTTGTCCTCTTTTTTGACGAAATCCACCTGTTTCTTGATAACGAGCCCAAACTCAAGTGATAGTGGATCAATGAACACTTATCTCCTTGCAAGATAACTTTGATTCAATTCTTCTTGCAAAAAAGCAATGATTTGCGCCCATTGAATTTTGTTCAAACGAGGCATTGTTACAACTTTATCGTTTGCTTCTTGAGTGATACAGTAAAGAATAAATTTACGCTTATAGAGTTTTGATGTTTATAGTTTTTATGGGAATCAATGTAAATCACTGTATTTCACATCGTTTCTCTGAATTATGCAAAAACTGTAAGTACCGAAACTCTATATAAGCGTAAGCTTATTCTTTACTATATTACTCAAGAATCAAATGATAAAATTGTAACCATGCCTCGTTTAAACGAAATTCAACGTTGGCAAATCATTGCTCTTTTGGAAGAAGAATTGAATCAAAGTTATGTTGCAAGGAGAAGAGATGTTCATCGATCCTCTATCTCTCGAGTTTGAGCTCGTTATCAAGAAACAGACGGATTTCGTCGAAAAAAAGGACAAGGTCAAAGATGAATAACGTCATCTAGAAAAGATCGCCTCATCATCAATGAGACAAATCAAAATCCGGGTAATGGTGGCGGTAACTGACAAACTACATAACCTTGATACATCCTAACTCCTCAAAAAAAATTATACAAACTTAAATTGAGAGAATTTCCGGATGGATGCCACGTGCGTGTTGGGCACTTTGCTAACGTTTCGCAAACATTGCAGCTTGCATCATCAGGGCTGAGAGCTCCGATACTGAGCTCCCTTCGGTTGTGATGGTCCTTATACAGGGTGTCAGGTAACTACCGCCCGTAGTTTCGTAGATTGATAGATCAAGTAAAACTGAGTCCTTTACCATTTTTTAATATTTGCCATAGTTAACGAAATAAAAATTAATAAAGTTTGCGAATAAACGCCTATCACCGCGCGCAAGGACCGCCCGCCGGTCGCTGAGACGTAGGCAGCCGTGGCTGTAGGTGCGGCGCGGTGAGGAAGGAAAAGCAGCAGTAGCTCGGGGGCGTAGCTATATTTTCATTGCGCCCGGGGGGGGGGGGGTTGATTGGTCAGCCAATCAGAGCGTTTTGATTGATTGGCCGGTCAATTAAAAAAACCCGGGAGGACGGTATGCCAAATAGGATTTACTTGAAGGCCTTTGTCGCGGTTGAGGTTGTCAAGATATTTCAAGATTTCCAGACTTTCCCAACATTTTCTAGCGAAGTAGCCTTGTGACGGAGCCAATATGGTAGACTTATCACACTGCACGGCATGTCCAGTCTCCATCCAATGTTCCGCCAAGGCTGATTGCGAAAAATGGCTGTATTTGGCACACCTCTGGTGTTCTTTGATCCGTATACTGATCTTCCTCCCGGTTTCTCCTATACAGGGTGTCAGGTAACGATCGCCCGTGGTTTCGTGGATTGATAAATCAAGTAAAACTGAGTAGAAAAGTCCTTTACCACTTTTTAATATTTGCCATAGTTAACGAAATAAAAATTAATAAAGTCTGCGAATAAGCGCGTATCCCCGCGCGCAAGGCCCGCCCGCCGGTCGCCGAGACGTAGGCAGCCGCGGCTGTAGGCGCGGCGCTGTGCGGTGAAGAAGGAAAAGCAGTAGCTGTTTTTCCCTCCTCACCGCACAGCGCCGCGCCTACAGCCGCGGCTGCCTACGTCTCGGCGACCGGCGGGCGGTCCTTGCGCGCGGTGATACGCGCTTATTCGCAGACTTTATTAATTTTTATTTCGTTAACTATGGCAAATATTAAAAAATGGTAAAGGACTTTTCTGCTCAGTTTTACTTGATCTATCAATCCACGAAACCACGGGCGATCGTTACCTGACACCCTGTATATAGTTTTTTGCAGACACAAGATATCTTGTACACACCTGGTATTTTCAGGCTTGATCTTTGATCCTTAGGATTAGGGAGTAATTGAGCAATTTTCTTCTGGGGTTTGAAGATTACTCTGATGTTGTGTTTACTCAAAATTCTGCCTATGCGCTCTGTTGTACCTTGAAGATACAGACCGGCCGGTCAATCAAAATGGTCTGATTGGCTGACCAATCAACCCCCCCCCCCCGACCGGGCGTAATGGGGATATATAAGGACCACCACAACCGAAGGGAGCTCAGTATCGGAGCTCTCAGCCCTGATGATGCAAGCTGCAATGTTTGCAAAACGTCGGCAAAGTGCCCAACACGCATGTGGCATTTATTCGGAAACCCTCTTGGTTAACGATATCAACGGCCAGGAAAGCCTCAAGACTGGAATTATACAAACCTGTTTTTTTTTTAATTTACAGGGAAAACACTAAATTTTCCGATTGCTATCGTGACATTTGTGAAAAAAATTCGTCCTATCTTGTGGAGTGCGTCAAAATATGCAAATGTTTGGAAACAAAACACGCCTTTACTTTTAAACAAACGGCGGAATAAGGAAAGCAAAAATTTAAAATTGGCCAAAAGCGTCTTAAAGTAGAGACTTTAAACTTTAAAATAAAAAAAAACTTTTAAGTACAATAATTTTTAACAAAATTATAATTATTTGTGGTTGGGCAAAATTTGGTATAATGAGTGTTGCGATAATTTTGTTGCTTAGTGTATTTGGCAGAATTTTTTTTTTTAAGACTTTTGTTTAAGATCACGATTTTAACAGATCAGTGTACAATGTTTATAGGAAGTGTGTGATTTTTTATAATGTAGTACTTACGAAAATATGATCAGTAGGTTTGCCATCATTGTCATATTTGAACAACATATTGTTTACCCAGAAATCACCATGATTAATGACATTGAATTCATCTTCAGATGGCTCAGTTGCATCTATTCCTATTTGATATATGTGGTCGGTAAGTTTAGCAATTTTTTCCGAATATCTAGTAAAATAAAAAAAATTAGAATGTGAAGAAGCTCTACAAAAAATAATCAATGAAATAAAGAGTCTCTGAGAGCTGACACTGGATTTTCATGTGTGATAATACAATTTTATTTATTAACAAAACATTTCAATAAAATATTGTAGTTAGTGTTTAAAATTGTATTATTACACATAAAGGTTCTGTACCGGCTTTTAGAGGCTTTTTTATTTCATAATAAATTAAAAGTCACAAATATAAAATTATATACAATTAGAACTATATAAACAGTTGCTCTAAACAGTGCAATATGTATTATACTTATAAGATAACTATATCCTATATGGCTGGTCTACCTAAGTTTCGTGATATTTTTAATTGCTTAATGAGTCTAAAACTAAAAACTAATATAACAAAATTCACAATAGAAAACATTTCTAAATATTAATTTAAGATATGAAATAATTTCAAATATTTACGTAGATGTAGTAAATACTTTTTAAAAAAGCGCTATTTAGGTCGCATTGAGTATGTATTCAATAAGGGGTAATTATGTTTTCCTTTCTTTTTCAGAAAAAGTTTTAAAAATGGATAACAAAGTGATTCAATGTTACATAAGTTTATTAACATATTGTCATATTAACATAGGATTACACAAAGAACTATTTTCATCAACAGCTCATTAAGTAAACAATTGATTTATCTTAATTTTTCTCTTTAAAAACTATGGTTTTATACTTGGTTTTTTAATTAAAGTTTAGTAAGTGGATTATAATTTATAATCTAAAAAATAAAAGTATCGAAAAATCATTACAATTGTATGTATTTATATTGATCTAATCTATATTAGTTTTATCTTACAAAAAATTTTCGTTTCTTTATTATAAACAGGAGAGAGAGAGAGAGAGAGAGAGAGAGAGAGAGAGAGAGAGAGAGAGATTGATTGATTGATTTGACGTTTATTACTATCTAGGGCATAGCCTTTTAAGAATATAACATAAGAAATAGAAGTACATACATAGAATTTATGGCGCAAAGTACATAACAAAAATAACAAAAATAAAAATAAAAAAACCTAAAATGAAACAACTAGAAAACAAAAGAAAATAGCAAATAAGAATGTAAATAAAACATGTGCGTAAAGTTAATAAAAATTAAAGAAAGAAGAGAGAAAACAAATTATTTAAGTCAAGAACTACGAGTAAAACTTATTTTTTACACAACAATTTAGTGACTAAAAAGAGAACGGAAATAAATTGTATTCAAAAAAGAGCCGTGTGTAAGAGCCGCAAAGATAAAAGCGACGTGGCAGATTAAGAAAAGGCTAGGCGCGAGCCGGAGGTGGAAGCGTCGCAGCGCGACCGCGGTTCCACAAGTAACTAAAGAGCAAGCGCTTGAATTCATCAGTCGAGACTGCTCCCCTGATGGCAGGAGATAGATTATTCCATAAGGAGCACGCTATCGTATGAAAGGAACGTTAGTAGGTAGAGGTGCGGCAGAAGGGGACGGCAAGGTCAAAGGAAGAGGAGGGTAAAGAGCGCAGGTATGACAGGGGACGGTGAAGAGGAAGTTTTCGGAGAGGTAGGGGGGAGTCGACTTAAGGATGATGGAGAATAGAAGAGAACATGTAAGGTACTCCCTTCTGTCGTCAGAGTCGATTCACCTCAGCCTCTCATAGTATCCCAAAATATGCTTATCTTTGCGTAAGTTGTAGATGAACTGTACGCGTGAGTTCATCAGGCGCCTAAGCTTTAACTTTTGTTGCCCCGTCAGATCAGTAAAAAAGGCCGCGCTGTAATAAAAAACGGGGAAGAAAAGGGCCGTGACGAGCTGGATACGGAGGCGCAAGGAAAGGCTGTTGGAAAAGTCCTTAGGCGCCACACGATCCCGTTCACACGGCTTGAAGTATATGCTCCGCCCAGCTAAGGGTGTTGGTGAGACAGATACCAAGGTTGGTGACCTTAATGCTGAACTATATTTGGACATCGCTTAGGTGCAGTTGAATGTGAGAGGAGGCTATTAACAAACTTAGCACTCCTCAGGAGCACTGCTTTAGTTTTCTGTACGTTTAAGGTAAGAAAGTTAGCCAAGGCCCAGAATTCTATGGTGGCAATATTTTCTCTGATCATTGTCAGAGCAGCATCAAGATCTGCTGGCGAGAAGTGAAAATAGATTTGCAAGTTATCAGCGTAAAGAATACGCTTGCAGTGTTTTAGAACAAACCTGAGATCATTTATAAAAAGAGAGAATAACAGGAGACCAAGAACCGAGACCTGGGGCACACCGGTCACGACAGGCAATCAGGACAAGAAAACGCCATCCAGGCCGCGCATGCGCTGATGGCGCGCCGAAAGGTACGACAGCATCCACTGGCAGGCAGAGGACAGGTGGAGGGAACTTAGCTTTTGAAGAAGGAGACTGTGGGAGACTGTGTTGAAAGCCTTTGTGAAGTCAAACAGCACGATTAAGGTAACCATTCTTTTGTCGATAACCAATCTCGCATTGTCCACCAGCCTCAGGCAAGCAGTCTGTGTGTTATTCTCTCTACAAAAGCTGATTTGGAGAGGACCTAGGAGATTATGAAACTGAGGTGGGAAAAGAGTTGCTCAAAAGCAACGCGCTCGAGCACTTTAGAAAGGAAGCAGAGCAAAGAAATTAGACGGAAATGGGAATGTTTGGAAGAATGCTTTGTTTTGGGAAATGGAATGATGTGGGGCTGTTTCCAAATGGAGGGAAAAGAAGAATTAAATATGTGAAGGATATTAGGGAAAATAATAAAAAGGCTTTGAAGGATGAGGCGACAGTTTATGTCGTCAGGCCCAGAAAAGTTGGAGCAGGTGCTGCATAGAGCACGCAGCAGGGCGTCGGGTGTGATATGAAAGAAATGAAAAGCAGAGTGATCGGATAAAGATGAGGACGAGGTGGAGAGGGAGGAAGGAGGATAAATGAGACCAGGAAGGTCAGGAAGAGAGGTGCGAGAGGAGGAGTCAGACGGGGAGATTGAAGAGGCATGAGAGGTAAGGTGAGCGGAAGTAAATAAAGTATTCAAGGAATCCAGTGGAAGATCGAGATGCAGATAAGGAGTCTCAGCATTGGTAAGGCCCAGAGAGCGCAGCTCCGACCATTGACGCGCAAGACTGCCGGTCGAGCTCAGTTTGGTTGCGAGATAGGAGCTTTTCGCTGACATTATTGCAGATTTTGATTGGTTGCGTAGGGTACAGAAAATTACATTTTTTTTGGGAGAAGGGTGACGGAGGTAAGCTTGTCTAGCTGAGTCGCGCGTTTGCAGTAATTTGCAAATGTCATCATTAATTCACGGTGCAGGTGGCTTCCTTGCAATAAACAATTTCAGCAGAAAGAGAGTATCCTGGGCAGTGGTAAGGAACTGGTTTAGGGAGAACATCATACCTTTAACATGTGGGAGACGGACGATACTAGGACAGTCAAAAGAGAGCACAAAGTTGTGAAGTTTTTGCGGATCAATCCCAGAATGGTCACGGATGCAGACAAGGTGAGGAGGAAGACAATGTATGAGCAGATTGAGCGCAACTTCGATGAGATTATGATTTGACAGAAAAGGAACGGGCAGCTGGTTATAAGAGGTAACAAGAGCGAGGTCACTGACAAGGCAATGATCTATTCTGGTACGAGATGAAATGGTGTGGTGAGTGTTACCGAAAAAGACGAAGGAGAGACGGTTGCTAATACAGAAATCCGTAAGAGAGTCAGAGTCATGAGAAGAGCGGTTGATGTCGATGTTGAAATCTCCAATGATTTTTGCATTTTGAAAAGAGGGGAGGAATCTCTCGAAGTCGGCCTAAAAGATAATAGAAAAAGAGAAAGAGAGAGAGAGAGAGAGAGAGAGAGAGAGA
The DNA here is from genome assembly GCF_016802725.1 of Solenopsis invicta. NCBI lineage: Eukaryota > Metazoa > Arthropoda > Insecta > Hymenoptera > Formicidae > Solenopsis > Solenopsis invicta. Next base: position 2,618,609 of record NC_052677.1, on the reverse strand, counting down.
TGTTATGATAAAAATATAAATTACTCACTAAATATATTGGGTGTACAACTTAATTTGGTCCGTTTTTTTTTGGTTGAAAAACGCATTTATTTAAACAGTAAAATAAATTAATATCTTATTCAAAGTATTGTCCATCGCTAGTCACTACTTTTTCTCATCTCTCTGGCAATTTATGGATTCCGTCGCGGAAGAAACGTTCATTTTTTGAAGCCAAGAATGAATTGAGCCAATTTTTGATACCCTCTTCTGAAATGAAGCTTATTTCAGGCAAAGCGTTCTGCATCAATCAAAACAAATTGTAGTTGGAAGGGAAAGGTCTGAACTATAAGGCGGGTGAGCCAAAACTTCCCATCCGCTATTTCCCAAATAGTTTTTAACCGGAACAGCACATGAGGCCGAGCGTTGTCATAGGGTTATGGACTCGTGTCTGGTTGCATATTTTGAACATTTTTCGGCTATAACTTGTTTTAAACAAATTAATAGCATTGTATTGGGTGTACAACTTAGTTCGGTCCGTTTTCAAAAGATGGTTCTACGTGCTATAAATTGTTGACGGCGATAGCTGATTTTTGCTGTATCGTGAAGTGTCAACATTTGTCAACCAAATATTGTTTGCAAGACTTTGAGTTTTGCACTACAAGTTTAATTTTTACTGCGTTGAAAACGTCGAGTTTCGTTCCAAATAAACACCATTTGTGGAAAATTTTGATTTTTTGTTTCAATTGAAAGAAACGTGCAGCTGAAGCGCATCGAATGCTTGTAAAAGTGTATGGTGAATCTGCACTATTGGATAAATTTTGCAGAGAATGATTTCGACAATTTAAAAGTGGTAATTTTAATGTTGAAGACAGAAAGCGTTTGGGTCAACCAAAAAAGTTTGAAGATGAAGAATTAGAAACATTACTCAATTAAGATTTGTGTCAAACGCAAGAAAGCTGGAACATTGGAAGCAAAAACATTGGAAGTTACTCAACAAACTATTTCGAAACGACTCAAAGCCGCAGAATACATCCAAAAGCAAGGAAATTGGGTCCCATATGAATTAAAACCGAGAGATATTGGACGACGATTTTGCATGTTCGAAATGTTGCTTGAACGGTACAAAAAGAAGTCTTTTCTGCATCGAATCATTACTGGAAACGAAAAATGGACTCACTAAGACTTCCCGAAACGCAAAATATCATATGTAAAGCCTGGCCAACCAAGAACATTAATGCTGAAACCAAATATCCATGGTGTCAAGGTAATGCTCTGTATTTGGTGTGATCAGAAAGGTGTGATTTACTATGAGCTGCTAAAATCTGGTGAAACCATCACGGGACACTTCTACAGGTAACAATTAATTTGTTTAAAGCGAGTTATAGCCGAAAAATGTTCAAAATATGCAACCAAACACGAGTCCATAATCTTTCACCATGACAACGCTCGGGCTCATATTGTTGTTCCGGTTAAAAACTATTTGAAAAATAGCGATTGAGAAGTTCTGGCTCACCCACTTTATAGCCCAGACCTTGCCCCTTACGACTACCATTTGTTTCGATTGATGCAAAATACTTTGACTGGAATACGTTTCACTTCAGAACAAGACATCAAAAATTGGCTCGATTCATTCTTGGCTTCAAAAGATGAACGCTTCTACCGCGACGGAATCCATAAATTACCAGAAAGATGGGAAAAAGTAGTGGCTAGCAATGAACAATACTTTGAATAAGATATTAATTCATTTTATTGTTGAAATAAATGAGTTTTTCAAGCAAAAAAACGGACCGATATAGTTGTACGTACACCCAATAAAATATAAGTATAGAGTTATAAAAATATAAACTGCAAAGATTAATAAACATTATTCGATAGTTATAGAAAGCAGTAACTTTTTCACGAAATATTTGATTATGAGAAACGTAATTAAGAAAATTCTATTTTTGATCTTACTGTCAACAACAGAATACACAAACTAAACAAATAAGTTGACAGTCTGAATAACATACTAGCTTTATTTTTCCATTCACCGCACTACTTAGCAATAGCAAATAAGCTACAGGGTGCGAGAAAAGTTCCGGGACGGCGAAATATCTCGAAAACTAAGCATTTTAGGAAAAAGTGTTTCAGACAAAAGTTGTAGGGTTTAAAAAGATCTATTTACTGATCTTATCAGTTTGACCTTGGATGGCGTCGCCAAGGTCAGATCAAAATTACATTAACTTTTTTAAATGGAACACCTAACTTTTTATTGCATATTCTTGTAGCTTATCTCGAGACCTTTCCAAAACATTACAAGAAAGTTTATTTTCGTTGAGTACTTTCCGAGTTGTGAGGCTTGAAAGCTACAGTGTACTGTAGTGTGGGTCCAGCCAGTTAAGGCAAGAGTGGCGTGTGGGTCCGGCCAGTTAAGGCAAGTGTGGCGTGTGTCCGGCCAGTTAAGGCAAGTGTGGCGTGTGTCCGGCCAGTTAAGGCAAGTGTGGCGTGTGTCCGGCCAGTTAAGACAAGAGTGGCTGGACCCACACTACAGTACACTGTAGCTTTCAAGCCTCACAACTCGGAAAGTACTCAACGAAAATAAACTTTCTTGTAATGTTTTGGAAAGGTCTCGAGATAAGCTACAAGAATATGCAATAAAAAGTTAGGTGTTCCATTTTAAAAAGTTAATGTAATTTCGATCTGACCTTGGCGACGCCATCCAAGGTCAAACTGATAAGATCAGTAAATAGATCTTTTTAAACCCTACAACTTTTGTCTGAAACACTTTTTCCTAAAATGCTTAGTTTTCGAGATATTTCGCCGTCCCGGAACTTTTCTCGCACCCTGTATATTGGGTATTAATAGACCATCTGGCCATCAATAGGCACACTTAACTTATTTGTCATTTTTTAATCAGCATACTCTTTTTACATAAAACATTTATTTTGTGTCTTATAAAATGTTATCACTGGCATTAAAATTTAGATCAATAAATACTGTCATTTGTGTAACTTACTTTTTTACTTCTGGCCAATTTGCAATCTCGTCTGCTAAAGTTTTAACACTCATAATGAAAAAACCTCTCATTTCTGGAGGGTGTTTGTCGCTAAACATTCCTCTCGAATACATTTCCTTTTGTTTTGGTTCCTAAATATTAAAATATTTTTATTAAAGAATATTGACGTTTCTGTTACAGCATAAAGTTAAGTACAGTCGCGCTTATAAATATTGTAGTTTTGTAGATGTTATTTTATGATATTTAAACACTTCAGTAATAAATTATTTTAATTTTGTGACGATGCATTCAAAAAAATGTCTGCAACATTCCCGACGAACAGCAGAAGGCCCAGAGGGTATAAATACTCGTAATTAACCTACAATCTTTTCTTGCTCAGTCATTAGCTAACAACCCACTAAATCCACTACGCTACTATTACCTAAACCTGAGTATATGTTCTGATACTCCAAAAGATCGACAAAACAATTTACAAAAGAAATTCGCAATTTTCGGGTTATCGACATTAAGAAAATGTTAAGAGTATGTAGTATTCATTCAAATTTTTACTGTTATAAAGCCATAAGTTGCGGATATTTGGTATTATCGAGGAAATGATATATTGGAAATATCCAGCACTTAATAGAAGAACGATTGTCGAGTTAGCGTCCAGCGTTAGGAAAAGCGTCATACTTACAACGGTCTCCGAGTAAAACAATTTTGTTATTACAAATATGTTTTTGGACCGATAGTGTGACAACACAATGATAGTAACAAAGCCTACTTCGATCGCAGCTAGATCTTGGTGCCTGTATTTATTTGTGTGATTTTATACACTTCTTCGAATTCAACCAGAATGTGCGCCAAATTTTTTCCGGTCATAACACAGCATGTCGAATAAGAATTAGTAATATCACTGTTTATATATAAATCAGCATCAATTATTATATTAAATTAATTAATTAAATGTAATAATTGATGCTGATTTGCATCTATATACCAAATATATTGTTACGGCCGTGAATGTTCTAAAGTGTAGATCGATTAAATAAAGAGACTGTCGCTCGTTAGCGATGTGTTGTTTTTATGTTCGGACTTTTGGTTTTGACAATTCGTCTTGCTAATAAAGTCGTTCTTTTTAATAAAAGCCTGTTCTTTTATTAGTGTGCCCGAGTGTTACTGAAAGTGTGCGAGTGCGAAAGTACGAGGCAATTTACTCGGTCGTAACAATATATATTAATTAATTCTTTACAATCTTATTTGTAAGTTGAAATCATGACATTTATCATAAAAAAACTATATCAAAAGACGCAGTAGCGCCTCGCGGCAAGTATATTTTTTTTGTCCTTCCATGTAAAAAACGCTACCGCGTATAATTTGCAGGAAGAAACACATTTTTTTTACAAATAAATGGTTGTTTTTCTTAAACAAATTAATGCTGTTAAAAAACAAATATAGTGGGGGAAAGGATTGATTTTTCCGAGTACAATTTGCGCAATAAATGCCTTCTAAAATGGCAACGCCACTGAGCTATAGTTTATTAATGAGTCACCGCTTTTATCTTCTCGGTCGTTTTCACGTTCATGACCGTAGAGAACTTGCACATTTACGGCCGATCCAGTCCGTTCGATTATAGCCACAAACGTAAAAACGACTTAAAAGGCAACATGCAATACCAAAACAATATTGGAAGGCATTTATTGCTCGAATTGTACAATTCCACAAGAATGATGTCCGTAAGTGCATTCGATGTTAAGATATGAATTATGCATGTATTTTTCAGCCCAATTTATGTCATTCAGATACGTCGTTGTCGTTGTCATCTTCTTCTTCTTTGCAAAATTTCGATTTGTTCCCCTTGATCCAAGTATACACAACTCAAATGGGAAACTGTACAGGAATAAATCCAACGGGAGTGAATAGTGTTCCTCAAGTACTCTAACATTGATCTTCGGTATCAAACCTCTATCAGCAATCTCTATAAAGTTACTTGTTGATATCTTCATAAAATTTCAGAAATTTGTCCCCTTTGGAGGTAATTTTAAAAAAATATAGAAATATATATAAAAAATATTTCAAAGACTTTGTCTCTCTCCATTTTTGTTTCTCATTCTTTCCTACGCTCTTTCTCTCTCTCTCTCTCTCTCTCTCTCATTTTCTCTTGCTCTCTTTCGCTATTTCTCGCATTCTACCGTTCTTCTTCATTTTCTCTTGCTATCTCTCATTCTCTACTGCTCTTTCTTGCTCTCTACTGCTCTCCCTCGCTCTCTACTGTTTTTCTTTGCTCCTCCGCTCTCTCTTGCTCTCTTTGTCGCACTCTACAGCTCTCCTTCGCTTTCTACTGCTCTTCTTTGCTCTCTACCGTTCATCCTTGCTCTTCTTCGCTTTCCCCCGATCTTTCTCGCTCTTTACCGTTCTCCCTCGCACTCCTCCACTTTTTACCGTTTACTATTGCTCTCTTTTTCTCACGCTCTTTACCGCTTTCCTTCGCTCTCTACCGTTCTTCCTTACGTCTATTAAGCTGGCACAGCCATTTCAGCACAATCAAATGAGACTTATACAGGATTTTTTTGCTATTTTTTTGCTAATTTTTTGCTCTATTTAGAATTTTTTTGCTCCAGCCGTTTTGTTAAAAACAATGGCTGTGCTAGCTTAAGTTAAAGTTAGCACAGCCATTGTTGATAAATAAAAGGAATTAAAAAACAAGTACGGATTCATTTAGTGCTATTTTTTTGCTAATTTTTTGCTCTCTTTAGAATTTATTTGCTCTAGCCATTTCGCTAAAAACAATAGCTGCTTCTTTTTGCTAAGAACTGTCTTATCCGAAGTCTTATCTGACTTATCGAGACTCTTTATACATACAAGCACAATGTAGGTTAGGAAACTTGGTTATTTGTACAAATATGATGAAGAAATTATTAAGTTGCTTTCGAAATACACCGTGTACGAATTTGTTGTTCCACTTTTAATACGAAAAAATAATCACGGAATGACGATGGTACGTTTACGAGAATCGCTGTACAAGAGTAAAGCTAAGTATTGTATACTGTGAAAATCAGTCTTACAGTATTAGAAATTATTTTTATAATATTTGTTATAAGAAATAACACAAAGTTTTCACATCAATTTGTTTATTATTATATTTATTAATTTATGATTTATAAATTAATAGATGTGGATTTATAACCTCTATTAAGCTGGACCCCCCACCAGCGAAAATCAAGTTCGCACTAGGTCATAAATTTAGTGCTATTTATGTGCTAATTTGTTACCCTAGTCCGGATTTTTTTGCTCAAGCCGTTTAGCAACATTTAAAAAAAATGGGGGTGTGCAGCTTAATGGCAAGCTGGACCCCCCCATAAAAAGAAAATATATACAGTAGCCCCTAGGCAAAAACAACTACGCTAGAATTTGTTGCTAATTTGTTGCTCTCATATAAGACCAAAATAAATATAAAATTGTTTCATAAATATCATGCGTAGAGCTCGCGCGCTGCGCTCTATCATCCGTCACCTTATCTCTAAATAATTTGCTGTTTGCATAGTATTATATTAAATGATAGTCAGAAAACCTACTACTAAAATAAATACAACTTCGGCATTAGTTGCTAATTATAACTTGTAAAAAATATGTTCGTTTATGCGAGGCGCGTACTTTCTACGCACAAAGTAATTATTTTCAACGAATTGAAGCGAGCAAAAAAATCTAAATCATACTAAATGATCGTTAGACATCCTGCTACTAAAAGAAATAGGTTTTGGATTTAGTTGTTAATTGTAACTTGTAAAAAAAGTGTTCGTTTATGCATTGTTAATCGATCTAGATGGATCGGAAAAATTGGGTAAAGCTAAACAAATCACAAACATTGAAAAAAAGAAGCGTAACAAGCGACGGCCTTACGGCTGCGTGGCAACGTACGACACGACGCGACAAGTCGCCGCGCAACACGAAACAATAGGAACGCAAATAACAAAAAAATAAAGTAAATAAACCGTGTCCTGACCACATCTGCGAAGACTCCTTAAATAGTGTTAGTACCGTATTCACAAATAAAATTTACTGACAAGTTTGCGATGAATATTACAACAGGAAGCACGCATTACACAGATAACTAAATTATCATTAACAGTTTCCAGTTAGCAACAATTGAAGAAATTACACATTTAATAGTACGATGTCTAAGGAACATTTTAATATAACATTTATGGGAGCCTCAATTTTGTTAAAGATCGATACAGCGTGGCGAACATTCTTGGCACATAAAAGTATATTTTCTTTACAGGTTTTAATTAGCAACAAAATCAAAAACGTATTATTTTAGTAGTAAAATGTTTAACAATCATTTAATATATGATTTCGATTTTTTTGCTCGCTTCAATTCGGTGAAAATAATTACTTTGTGCGTGGAAAGCACGCGCCTCGCATAAACAAATATATATTTTACAAGTTATAATTAATAACTAAATCCAAAAGCTATTTTTTTTAGTAGTATGATGTCTAACGATCACTTAATATGTGATTTTGATTTTTTGCTCGCTTCAATTCGTTGAAAATAATTACTTTGTGCGTGGAAAGCACGCGCCTCGCATAAACAAATATATTTTTTACAAGTTATAATTAGTAACTAAATCCAAAATCTATTTTTTTTAGTAGTAGGATGTCTAGCAATCATTTTGGTATAGGATTAAGATTTTATTGCTAGCTGTAACTGGTTGAAAATAATTACTTTGTGCGTGGAAAGTACGCGCCTTGCATAAACGAATATATTTTTTACAAGTTATAATTAGCAACTAATTCCGAAGTTCTATTTATTTTAGTAGTAGTATTTCTGACTATCATTTAATATAATACTATGCAAGCAGCAAATTATTTAGAGATAAGGTGACGGATGATAGAGCGCAGCGCGCGAGCTCCACGCATAATGATATTTATGAAACAATTTTATATTTATTTTGGTCTTATATGAGAGCAACAAATTAGCAACAAATTCTAGCAGAGTTGTTTTTGCCTAGGGGCTACTGTATATATATTTTTTTTTATGGGGGGGTCCAGCTTGCCATTAAGCTGCACCCCCCCATTTTTTTTTAAATATTGCTAACCGGTTTGAGCAAAAAAATCCGGACTAGGGTAACAAATTAGCACATAAATAGCACTAAATTTTTGACCTAGTGCGAATTTGATTTTTGCTGGTGGGGGGTCCAGCTTAATGGAGGTTATAAATCCACATCTATTAATTTATAAATCATAAATTAATAAATATAATAATAAACAAACTGATGTGAAAACTTTGTGTTATTTCTTATAACAAATATTATAGAAAAAATTTCTAATACTGTAAGACTAATTTTCACAGTATATAATACTTAGCTTTACTCTTGTACAGCGATTCTCGTAAACGGGTGCTGGTGGGGGGTCCAGCTTAATGGAGGTTATAAATCCACATCTATTAATTTATAAATCATAAATTAATAAATATAATAATAAACAAACTGATGTGAAAACTTTGTGTTATTTCTTATAACAAATATTATAGAAAAAATTTCTAATACTGTAAGACTAATTTTCACAGTATATAATACTTAGCTTTACTCTTGTATAGCGATTCTCGTAAACGTACCATCGTCATTCCGTGATTATTTTTTCGTATTAAAAGTGGAACAACAAATTCGTACACGGTGTATCTCGAAAGCAACTTAATAATTTCGTCATCATGTTTGTATAAATAACCAAATTTCCTAACCTACATTGTGCTTGTATGTATAAAGAGTCTCGATAAGTCAGATAAGACCTCGGATAAGACAGTTCTTAGCAAAAAGAAACAGCCATTGTTTTTAGCGAAATGGCTAGAGCAAATAAATTCTAAAAAGAGCAAAAAATTAGCAAAAAGATAACACTAAATGAATCCGTACTTGTTTTTTAATTCCCTTTATTTATCAACAATGGCTGTGTTAACTTTAATTTAAGCTAGCACAACCATTGTTTTTAGCGACATTGCTAAAGCAAATAAATTCTAAATAGAGCAAAAAATTAGCAAAAAAATAGCACTAAGAGAATTCGTACTTGTTTTTGAATCCCCTTCAATTGGCTAGAGCAAATAAATTCTAAAGAGAGCAAAAATTAGCAAAAAAATAGCACTAAATGAATCCGTACTTGTTTTTTAATTCCCTTTATTTATCAACAATGGCTGTGCTAACTTTAACTTAAGCTAGCACAGCCATTGTTTTTAACAAAACGGCTGGAGCAAAAAAATTCTAAATAGAGCAAAAAGTTAGTAAAAAAATAGCAAAAAAATCCTGTATAAGTCTCATTTGATTGTGCTGAAATGGCTGTGCCAGCTTAATAGACGTCTCTTCCATTCATTCTACCGCTCTCCCATGCTCTTTACCGCTCTCCTTTGCTCTCTACGGCACTCCGTTACTCTTTATTGCTCTTCCCCGCTCTCTCTCGTTTTTTTACCGTTCTCCCTTGCTCTCTTTGTCGCTCTCTATCCCTCTTTTTTGCGCTCTACCGCTCTCCTTCACTTTTTACAGCACTCCGCTCTTTACTGCTTTCCCTCGCTCTCCCACGCTCTCCCACACTCTCCTTTGCTCTCTCTTTTTCTCGTTCTCTACCGCTCTCCTTTACTCTCCGTCGATCCTATCATTCTCTTTCGCTCTTTCGGCGGGTCCCGATAGCGCACATTCTGATAGCACACAAACCACTCACAATGGCAAATGCCTAGAGATTTTCCGTAGGTTGGGTTAGATAAGTCAAGATGATTGGTTGGTGGGCTATCGGGATGTGCGCTATCGGAACCCTCCCTCGCTCTTTACTACTCTTCTTTGCCCTCTTTCTCTCTTTATCGTTCTCCTTCGCTCTCTCTTGCTCTCCTCACTTTTCCCTACGTTCTATCTCTCTTTTTTCTTGCTTTTTACCGCTCTTTCTGGCTTTTTACTGCTTTCTTGATCTCTACCTCTTTCCTTCCCTTTCTACCCCTCTCTTTATCTTCTCTCTCTACCGCTCTCCTTTGCTCTTTCTCTCGTTCTCTACCATTCTTTTCTCTCTCTCTCTCTCGTTCTGTAGTTCTTTACCGCTTTTCCTCGCTTTCTCTCTCACTCTCTATCGCTCTCCTTTGCTATCTATCGTTCTCTCTTGATTTTTATAAAGTTATTCAATGATATCTTCGTAAAATTTTATATTTGTCTCCTTTGGTCCAAGTATACGCCCAAATAAGGAACTGTATAAGAATCAAACGGAGGTGAATAATGTTTCTCGAGTACTCTAACATTGTTTCAGGCACCAATCCCCTACCACCAGCTCTTACAAAGTATTTGATGATACTATATTCAATCCTATGTATATTTGCAACGGAGATTTATATCAATTCGCCAATAGTTTCAAAATTTGTTTTGTAAGTTTATCCTTTAAATTCAATTTGAAAAAAAATTGGTTAATAAAATTAGTACTGTTAAGTGTAAATACAAAATTCTCATGTGAAAGCTACAAAACCAAAACAAAAGAATTTTGAGCAAGCATTTAAATAATTACAACTGTTTTTAACATTTAAAATCACATGAATATACTTTATAATTTTTTGTAGTTTTAAATGACTCATTTATATTTTCACCTTTTCACTTTCCCGTGAGGGGAACTTGAAAACCCCATCGAGCGCGATCCCACGAAGCGGATTGAGGAAAGCTCGCCGGCAAAACCGGAGAGTAGGAGGGAAATAAAATACCTCCCGTGGACCAACAAGATGAACCATGCAATGAACAAAACAGACGGACTAATTACCCCAGGTGGTATTCCAGCTGCAATGCTGGGCAATCCATTCTCTAACAAAGCTGGCCCTAAGGATTCTGGGGAGGGCCACTTATTGCATGCTTTACCTAACATTCATAGTGAGATACTCTCACTTGGGATGCAGCAGATCAAAACCCAAAGTAAACGCATTCTTTTTGATGGGTGGCAGAAAGAAAAAGGTAATAATGTAGAATTGGAGCATACAATAACTAAACTACAACTTTAATTGACAAATGTGCAAACAAAACTGGATATTCTGCTGGACAAGAATAACATCGCTGCATCCCAACGCAGCAGCTCAACGTGCAGAAGATCAAGAAGGGAAAGAAATGGAATTTTGGACTGACGAAGAAGAGCTCATTAAAGAAACGGAGTGGATAAGCAAAAGTAGAAAAAATAAAAAACGTAAAATGGTTACGTCTCCTGAAATCTCACGGCAATCGCAGCACCAACCTAGAAAACTATCTCCTGAAAAAGTGATTCAAAATTCCCAAAGGAGATCAATAAGCTCCCTCCAATCATAATTAGCCATGTCAAGAATTACGATACCTTATACAACCTAAAAGAGAAAGAAATAACTTTTAAAGCCTCTTTGCTAAATAATGAGCAAGTTAAAATTAATGTAGAAGATTCAGACGAATACCGAAAATTAATCAAAGTTCTCAATGATAGTATATATCCCTGGCATACCTATGAAAACAAACAGACAAGGCCTATCAAAGTAGTAGCTAAAAAGTGTCATCATTCGTGTAATCCTGTAAAGGTAATGGAGGATCTCAAAAACAAAGGTTTTGAAGTAATGGAAGTAGTTAACTTACTAAGTACAAAAGACAGGACTCCTTTATCCTTATTTATGCTTTCCTTCCAAAACAAAGAAAACATCAAGAAAATCTACGAAATAAAAGAAATACTTGGAATTAAGGTTGATATCGAGTCGTTAAGGAAATCTAAATTAATACCTCAATGCAACAAGTGCCAAACGTACGAACATACTTAGCGCTTCTGTAATAGAGAGCCAAAGTGTGTTAAATGTGTTGGAAAACATCTAAGCAGGGAGTGCAAAAAAACAAAGTTAACTCAACTTAAATGTGCCAATTGTGGCGAAAACCACCCAGCCAACTACAGAGGTTGCGAGGTTGCCAAAAAAACTCCATGCAATAAGGAACGATATAGTTAGGAAAAAGTTAAGTGAGCCCGCGCCGATCAGGGAAACTAGAGCGGCTTTTACAGTTCAAAGGAGGTTTTATAGCCAAGCTGTTCTGAAACCCAATATAATGGGAAATAAAACCCAGTACAAAGATGGTTCTCATGATGGGGACAATGTAAATCCAATCCTGATCAAACTGATAGTGAATCTTGAAAATCAGAAAACTCAACGGACAAGGAAAACTCCTAAAAGACATACTTGAAAGACTCTCTAAACTAAAGGGCAAAAGCAATAGAGTAGCTACTCTGCGAGGAAAATGACGAATAGCAGACAAGATGTAAGATTGGCAACATGGAACGCCAATGGTATTATCCAACACCGTGAAAAACTTCAAATATTTTTAGATACCCATAATATAGATATATGTCTCATTTCTGAGACTCACTTCGACAATCAATCCTTCATCAAATTTAAAGGATACAGAGTCTACAGTTCTAGGCATCTTCAAAACTCGGGCCGCGGAGGTAGTGCGGTGATAATAAAGGAAAATATCGAACATTATAAAGTAGCTCTCTATGAATTAAATATACTCCAAGTCAGCAGTTAATATCAAAATAGGCGGAAATAGAATCACGGTTTGCGCTGCATATTTTCCACCGAGAAACTATCTTAAGAAAAAACATTACCTAGACTTTCTACGAAACCTTGATGACAAGTTTATTGTAGGAGGAGACTTCAACGCTAAGAATACATACTGGGGGTCTAGACTATTAGCAGCAATAAAAGAATTCGGCTGTAATTGTCATTTAACTGGTAAACCTACCTACTGGCCATCGGACGAACATAAGGTGCCTGACCTATTAGATTTCTTTATTTCCAAAAAAATATCATCTAACTACGCTGATGTATCGGAATGCTTCGACATAAGCTCAGATCACACCCTCGTAATACTTACATTAAGCGGTAATTTAATCAAGAAGGAGTGTAACCTAATATTAACCAACAAATCCACTAAATGGGAAAATTTTAAGTCAGACTTACATGATAAAATTCAATTAAATACTCTGCTCAAGACTGAGACTCAATTGAATTATCAAACGGAAAAACTAATAGCTGACATTCAACAAGCTGCTTGGAACAACATTACTATTAAAAGTAAAAAAGTGACAGGCAATAATTACTCAAAAGAAATCCGTGACTTGGTAAAAAAAAAGCGAAAAGCCACGAAAAGATGGCAACAAACTAGATCCCCAATAGATAAAAATAAAATAAATAACCTTACCCAACAACTTAGGAGGGAAATTCGTGAAATTAACAATATGTCAATTAATTCGTATTTACGTAATTTAACGGCAGACAAGGATACGGGATACTCCCTATGGAGAGCCACTAAGAAAATAAGAAGACCAATAATCCAAATACCTCCAATAAAGCGGCACGACGGAACATGGGTAAGAGATAGTAAAAGTAAGGCCGACTTATTTGTAAAACATCTTTACAAAGATACATTTAAACCGCTTAACTTATTGCAGACCTTTCTTCCGGAGATTAAGCGTGATGAAAATGGAATCATTAGCTTGGTAACTCTAAAGAAAGTTATGCAAGAAATCAAAAATATTAACAATAAAAAAGCCCCTGGTTTTGATCTAATAACAGGAGAAATTTTGAAAAATTTGCTCCGCAAAGGAATAGTCAAATGGACAAATATTATCAACGCTGCTTTTAGATTAAGATATGTGCCGGCAATCTGGAAAGTTTCTGAGGTTATTATGATCCCTAAACCTGGTAAATCTCTGAATTCAATATCTTCGACCTATATCACTGTTATCCGTAATGTCAAAGCTTTTTGAAAAACTTCTGCTCAAGAGATTGCAGCCATTAATAGAAGACAAAAAACTCATTCTCAACCACCAGTTTGGATTCAGGAGCAAACATTCAACTCTAGAGCAGGTATACAGAATCATTAATATCATAGAGGACAGCCTGGAATCAAGAAAGGTCTGCTCCGCGGTCTTCCTGGATGTGGCACAGGCTTTTGACAAGGTATGGCATGTTGGTTTAATACATAAAATATCAGAACATTTCCCTAAGCAACTTTCTGAACTGCTAAAAAGCTACTTGGCGGGAAGAATGTTTAGGGTTGAATTTGACGACGAGTTCTCGGAACACAAGGAGATCAACACTGGAGTACCACAGGTAGCCTCCTAGGACCTATCCTGTACCTCATGTTTACTAATGACATTTCTTACTCTAAAAATGTAACCATCGCAACCTTTGCGGATGACACTGCCATAGTAGCGACAGGGGAGAACACCTCAGAATCAATTAAGAAGCTACAATCTGCCAAGACTGTCAATGAATGGACCAAGAGATAGAAAATAAAACTTAATGAAGACAAATCCGTCCTAATTAACTTCACTAATAAAAGAGTAAAATCCTTACCAGTATACTTAAACAATAAAGCAATACCGTATGCTAACACAACTAAATATCTCGGCAAGAACCTAGACGCAAAACTTTGCTGGAAAGAGCACATTAAGAAAAAAAGAGAAGAGATTAACATCAAATACAAAAAAATGCTTTGGCTGCTGGGAAGAAGATCTCAAGTTTTCATAGGCAACAAAGTGTTGGTATACAACCAAGTAATTAAACCAATATGGTATGCAGCTATGGGGCTGCGCTAAAAAATCAAACATAAATATTATTCAAAAATGCCAGAATAAAATCCTACGTGGAATTGTGAATGCACCATGGTACATCAGAGACAAGGATCTGCATAGAGACTTGGGATACCTACTGTGAAGGACGAGATAGGGAGAGCGGCGCGGAGTCACAAGAATAGGCTGTACAAACATATCAACTCAGAGGTTCATCAACTCTTCTAATTTAAGAATATAAAGAGGAAGTTAAAACGAACCAAACCTCATAATTTAGCCTAATTTATGGAAGTTCTAATTAAACTAGGAAAGGCACTGGCTATTCTTAGGTTGTTTTTCTGTATAATTATTAGCTAAATAAAAATTGCTGGTTAGTCAGAAATGACTAGTTGCAGTCACCACGAATAATAAAAAAAAACCTTTTCACTTTGCAAAAGTTCTCTTTCTTCCAAAATTCAAGTGCTTATAACTTTTAAATAGTTAAAAATATGTGAATATTGTTTAGATAGTATGTGTCTAGTACCGAATAGATATTAAAACTATTTTCATAATTGGTTTCTTATTGCTGTATTAAAAATTCATTTTTTGGATAAGACTGATACTTTACTTGAGAAGTGTGATATATAAATAACACATTCAAAGCCATAAAAAATTATAAAATATATTCTTATGGTTTCTAATGTTAGAAACAATTATAATTACTTAAATACGTAATTAAAATTCTTCTATATTGATTCTGTAGTTTTTACATCAGAATCTTGTACTTATACTTAACAGTATTAACTTTATTTGCTTCGTAACTTATTTGAATTCTTTTGTGAGATTTATAAATCAATCCGTATATATAATAATTTTATTGTTTTAAATATAAAAAATAATTGTGTTAAGCATAAACTTGAAGTTAATATTCTAAGTATTGTACTGAGACGAGTCTTTGTACGAGACATGGCTTTCTCACAAAAAATATATGCTTACAAGAACAAAGTTCATCATCAAAATGAACAACTTCATTTGAAAACACAATGCTGAATCTTATTACACATTATTACAATATATATATCCGCCTAAAAGATATTAAAAATGTAAAAAAAACGCCAAGTATATTTTTTTTTGTATATAGAAATAAAAGAAACCAAAACTACAATGAATAAAACCAAATATAATATCATCAAAAAAAGGGAAATCAAAAATATTGCAAGTATATTTATTAGGGGTGAGAGTCTTTTGACCACGTTGCAATTGACCACTAGCAACTTACAGTGTTAAACAGTGGAGAAACTCTAGGCACTAGTCGCTCTAAATAACTGTGGTTAATCGTATCGTGGTCAAACGGGTTAGTTCTGTACCAATGAGCAACAAATTATGTGACAGATAAAATTAAAGATGAACAAAATCTCTAGTAGCAGCGTACTTAACGCGCCAGTTATTTTATATATCTAATACCGTTAAGTTATCTTTTATAACGATTTAGTAATAACGTTATAATTTTTTATAATGATAATTAGAAATTACCAAGTACTTTTTCATTATTTTTTGTAATGCTATAATAAATGATCAAATTTTGAAATTACATTATTTGATGATTAGTAATCAATGTCATATTGTAAAAATTCAAATTAAGCTATTCTGTACGTTCAACAAGCTTATTTTTATGTTAAATTTACCTAATAATTTTTTTAATTCTTTACTTTTAAGTATACTGTAGTTTATAACATTATTTTCACCAGAATTTGGAAGAAATTTGTTAAATATTAATGTCATTATTAGGACTATATTTCAATCAATGCCAGTATTAAAAATTGATTTAATCATTATTTAAAGTCTTGTAAATAATGATTAAAGTGTAAGTTATATTTTAAGTTAATTTGTGTGTGTGTGTGGGTGTGTGTGCGTGTGTGCGCGCGTGTGTGCGCGTGTGCGTGTGTGCGTGTATGTGTGTGTATATACGAAGGCGGTCCGATAAGTACTTAGCCTCACCGCCCAATGGTGCCAGTATCGCAAAAGAGATTTACTATCGTGTAGTACATTTTCGTAGACGGCTATTGTCAAAATTTCAGCCGAATCGGACTCGTAGTTTTGTTTTGACTGCGTGTGGAAGCGGACGTGTCCGCGGATTTTAGAAAAATGAAAAAAAGAGCAATATCGGTCGGTGATTCAATTCTTGTTTTTGGAAGGGAAATCGCGCAGCGAAATCAAAGAGCGCTTGGATGCTGTGTACGGTGACTCTTCTCCTTCGATGGCGACCGTCAAAAATTGGTTTAACGAGTTTCAACGTGGTCGCACATCGGTTTTTGATAAGCCATGCCCAGGTGCCCCGAAAATGGCTATCACGGAGGATAACGTGACAAAAATCCACGATCTCGTATTGGCAGACCGCCAATTGAAGATGCGCGAGATAACTGTAACAGTAGGCATCTCAAAAGACTGCGTGGGTCATATCCTGCATGAAATTTTGGGCATGAGAAAGCGTCGGCGCGATGGGTGCCGCGTTTGCTCACTCCGGATAACAAGCGCAACCGTGAGACCACTTCAGAGCAGTGTTTGACGATGTTTAAGCGCAATCCGAAGGAGTTTCTGCGTCGTTTCGTGACCGTCGAGGAAACATGGATCCACTGGTAAACACCAGAGACCAAGAAACAGTCAAAACAGTGGACTTCACCCGGCGAACGTGCTCCGAAGAAGGCGAAGACTGTCCTATTGGCCGGAAAGGTGATGGTCACCGTTTTCTGGGATTCACAAGGTGTGATCTACATCGACTACCTGGAGAAGGGCAAAACGGTCACAGAGCTCTACTATGCTGAATTATTGGGCCGATTCGACGCCGAATTGCAGAAAAAACGGTCCCATTTTGGCGAAGAAAAAAATGCTCTTCCACCATGACAACACACCGGCTCACATCTCCGCCGTCGCCACGGCCAAATTGGTCGAATTGCACTACGAACTGCTGTCCCATCCACCGTATTCTTCAGATTTGGCCCCGTGAGACTTTTTTTTGTTTCCAAACTTGAAAAAGTCACTCGCCGGGCAGAAATTTGAGTCGAATGAGGAGGTTATTGCCGCCACGGAAGCCTACTTTGCAGACCTCGAGAAAATGTATTTTTCAGATGGGTTAAAGAAGTTGAAGCATCGCTGGGTCAAGTGTATCGAGCTAAAAAGAGACTATGTTGAGAAATAAATCGCCATTTTTCCAAAATTTTCGTTTTTCTTTTGTAGATTAAGTACTTATCGGACTGCCCTCGTATATATATATATATATATATATATATATATATATATATATATACATATATATTGTTACGTCCAAGCTCCACGATTATTTTCCTTCACTCGTATTGTCGGTAGAAAGTCTCGGGATGGCTCGATGCGTTTGATACAAAACTCGCGTAGGCTCTCGCACCAAATTCGCACTGGAAGCCTGCGACGGGTACCGTCCAGCGAGCGCGACGAAAAGTGTGATATGAGAAGGCGTCATATCAAATGCCAGCGTAAAGTAAACACTTCTCATTCGCACACGATCGCGACTTTGAAGATCGATGCGTTGCCGGCGGATGTCGGCACGAAATCCTGGAATTTGCAACGGCCCGATGCGAAGACTCCACACCGGCTAGCAAAGGAAGTGAGGCCTCAACATGACAGGTAGTCACGCAGACTGTCATATTGAACCAAACACTTCTCACTCATCATAAATTTGTCGATCGACATGCTCCATCCGAGAATTGGTTTTGCCGCCAAGGCCACATATGGAAGTCGTGACCCAAATATCCTACTCCTGTCTCTTGACGACACCGACACCTCTTGACCAATCAAAATGTGATTAGACAAACTAAAAAGATCTTGATTGGACTTGGCCGAGCCGATGGAAAATCAAAAAGTTTTGATTCACCCACGCCTTTTAATATAAAAACAGCTGCACAGAGCCCGGAGCACGACTTGCTGCTTAATTTTTCTAAGTATCAGTTTTGATACACCACCTAGTGGTCGCGGTCATCTCAACCCAGTTCACGAAAACTTTGGCGAATATCAAGAGGCCAAGTCCGATCATCTGTGCCGCCAGCTATCTGAAATCAATAAGACCGTCTCCTACGACCGACTTAAGCGAAAAGTAAGTGACCAAATTATCTAAGCGGCATACAAGCCCCCCTTCTCTCTTTCTTATCTAGATCTTATGTTATTTAATTAACTACCCTCCTCTTTCTCTTCCCCTTTAACCCGTTTCGGGTCCGATCAAGTTCTGGTGTCGATCTGACTCAAGGGATTCAACCCGCTATTCTGTTTTAACCCTTTCGAGTCTGATCAAGCTTTGATGTCGATCCGACTCAAGGGATTCAACCCGCTATCCTGCCTTACTCCTTTTCGGGTCTGATCGAGCTCTGGTGTCGATCCGACTCAAGGGATTTCACTTTCCTCCCCCTTTTTAACGACTTGATCACAGCCATTTGCAATTCGATTAAAACTTGTTCCCCCTTTCTCAATCACGGGTAGTTCCATAATAAATTTTAACTATTTATTTCTAAAGTAGAGAAAGAAAGAGAGAAACGGTAGCTTTGTCTAAGAACGTGAAAATTAAACCGCGCTAATTATAGTGAAAGGTCAGCGAGGCCCACACAAACACGAATCTTGCGGTGTCCTTGCCGTTACGGATGTCGATCAAGTACACGTGTACCGGTCGACGATAGTTAGCGTGCACAGAGCGTTGTTCTCACTTCGTCTTTCTTTCTCGTCTCCATCGTAGCGCGTTCAAAGCCGCGCAAGTATCATTGTCGGTGCAGTGAAATTGTAATGTTTATGACATCATAAACATTTTATAATGTAGTATGTGTCCAAGTGTGTGAGAGATTTTTGTTTCACTTGGAACTTGGAATATGCGTTGTTGACCTAACCTAAAATGTAAGGATATAATGCAGAGACAGTGGTGTAAGATATTTATACTAAGACATAATATTATAATATCAAAAGATTTCTTTTGCCATAGACTGTCTACAGCGGTAAATCATACTTTTACTGATTACAATATTTTTAATTATTGCCAGAGGCGTTTTGTGAGCTGGCTTGTTATAACAAAATGCCACAGTTGTAAATCGTGCTGGATAGTTATAACCAAATGTTAGAGGCGTTTATTGTGGGCTAACTTTTCAATTATTTTGCCAGAAGCATTTATCGTGAACTAGCTATTTTTATTATACCGTCAGAGACGATTATTGTGGGTTGATTTTCTAATTTCTTGCCAGGAGCATTTATCGCAGACTGGCTATTTTTAATAAACTGTCAATGGCGTTTATCGTAACTGACTTATAAAAATGTCATCGCTGTAAATTGTGACTTTGACTACTTATAGTATAACAAAATATCGAAGGCGATTGAACTAACTAATTATGACAAAAAGCTATAAGTGTTTATCATGCGCATATAATTTTTATAAAATGCTGTACTTCATTGTACTTCTTCTCTTCTCTTTTTGTTATATGTAACAAAAAGAATAAATTATCTGTCTAACAGAGCTCATGTAAAAATAAAAAAGAAATGACGCTTATGCGATAAATGTCGATAAAAAAAATGTTATCGACATATATCATTTTTAGTTCCGCAGCGGTCTGTAGAGATCCGCAGAAGGCCTTAGTCAACGGCAACGTCAAAATTCAGCTGTATAGCATTACCGACCCGAATTGAGTTCATCGTTTACTTTAGCATCTCCTTAATAAATTCATGAAGAGTGACGTCATAATTTAAAAATAAGCAAAACAGCACGGTTTTCTTGATTTCTGCTCCCAGCGTGACGTTAGATCCTGTTAGCACGGGGCGATTTGTGCTGCCAATCTGCTTTCAGATTGTGTTGCGCAGGTTATGCTTGATTTTTACAGCTCATCTGACAACAGTCCTGTCAACACTATTTGCTCGATTTCTGTTGGAATTAAATGCCAACAGTTTCTGTTTTATTTCTGACAGCATTTTGCTGACACTGCAGATATTGCAGAGTCTGTGTAAAATCTATTGTCTTTCTAGCAACAGAAATTGATAGCAGACTCTCCGAATAATCTGTTTGTTCACGTTTGGCTGACGGGGCTAATAAAGTAAAGAATAGCGACGTAAAGATGCGTATTGTTCTGAAAGAAGAAACGCCAATACATCAAAATCCTCGTAGATTATAATTATCGATGGAACAACGCAAGATGGTGAATCGGATCATCGACGATTGGATGCAAAGAAGTACTGTGAGCTGTAGTAACTCTGACTATACAAGTCTAATAGCAAACCAAGTCTGTGCGTAGACTACAAACAATTAATAAGAAGATTGTGAGGGATCGTTTTCCACTGCAACTTATAAAAAATCAGTTGGACAAGTCTGAAGCGGAAGTGTAGGGGAGACCGGGGATAAAAGTTCCGATTTTAAGAAAATATCAAAAATGACTAGTAAAATAATTTGCTGTTCCTTTGACTATTGACTGATTTATTGTCAAATTTATTGTATTTTAAGATTATAAGTTTAATTGTAATATATTATCATTGATTTTTATACAAAGTCATTTATATGTGTCAGAGTCAGAGAGAAACGTTTTACCCTCTTTATAGGGTTAGTTGTTATTGCTCTAGGGTAATTTGTTACTAAAAGATATAAAGTCATTTAAAGAAAAAAAAATTTTTTTAAATAAATCAAAACACGTGAATTATATTTATAATTAGTATTTAATAAGGTAACGATACAATCAGGTACATTAAAGCTGAACAACTGATATTAATGTTTAATTATAATTATGCTAACAATTATTAAGTTTATAATAATTATAAACCACATCTAAAACTATATTTTATCTCATATTTGTTACAAACATTTGTATTTATGAGATCAGTGCTTTGAAATGATTTTTACGATCCTTCTAAATAATAAATTTAAAAATTTAATCTAAATAATAATGAAAAAAAAAGATAATCAGTTTTTTAGGAAAATAATATTAAGACAATCTTTGTGATCTTTTTACGTACCTAATCTAAATAATAATAAAATAAAAAATAATCAGCCTTTTAGAAGAACAATAAAAAAATTAAAACTAAAAACTTAAAAAAGAAAGCAAAAATGAGAAAATTTTATTAAAATAAATAATTTTTTAACTATGAAAATTTGACGTTGCTGAATAAGTAAAGCAACGGAAAGAATTGACAGAAAAAATGCAATAAACGTAACACTTGTAAGATATGCGTTATAAAAATAATTAGAAGTAAGTTTTTACGGATTAAGTTTTTTAACATTTAGGTAACAATATAAGTTACTATAATTTTTTAAGTTACTATTATATTTTACAACATTAGATTATATTTAGATATCTAACAGCGCCCAAAGTTTTTGTAGTTTAAAAATTTTTTATTTTAATAAAATTTTTTCATTTCTGCTTCCACGTTAATTCTATAAGATTAAATGTTGTATATTCCATTAAAACTTTTTTTGTCTTTTGTTTATATATTCGCATCCTATAACAAAATGAGAAGCGATACAGACAACTGCACATATGCGACGAGGTAAATCTTTCAGGGGTAACAACGTACTTCAAATCACGATAACATCTAACCCCATTCGACACATGTAACATTTTGATACAATTTTTTGTCTACATATTAAAATAGACGAACACTAATATATCATATTTCTGAATATATATACATCTACATAAACATAATAAATAATAGGAACTACCTTAAATAAGCGAAATAGACCAAAGATTACGACTGACAAATATTTACTTATTTAATTTACGAGCATGTCTTTACACAGACCGCGGCGTAGGTTAAGTTAAACGCTACTTGCAATATTAAGATGGTTGCCGCAGTGGCGTGATCGATTTTTTTTTCGTGACGTACATAGAACATATCGCTATTTCTTTTTTATTTTGAAATTATAACCACTGTAACAACGTACCCCAGGAACATTTCATCCCGGCCGCCTTACGGCATACTGGATCTTAAAGACGGTTTCTTCCAATAGAAGAGGAAAGTATCAAATATACCTCTTTTGTAGTCCCAGATGGACAATTTAAATTTTTAATGGTATCTTTCGGGTTATCAAATTTTCCAGCTATTTTTCAGCGACACATCAAGACAGTATTTGCGAGCTGATAGCAAAAGACAGAGTGATGATATACAGGGTGTTTCAGACCAACCGTACACCCCTTTTCTCTTCGCAGGATTAGGACCAATCAAAAATATGTTCAGACGAAAGTTGTAGGGTTTCAAAAGATCTATTCAATGATCTTATCAGTTTGACCTTGGATGGCGTCGCCAAGGTCAGATCGAAATCACATTAAGTTTTTTAAATGAAACACCCTATTTTTGATTCCAGAGTCTAATAGCTGCTGTCAAGACCTTTCCAAAACACTACAAGAAAGTTTATTTTCGTTGACTACTTTCCGAGTTGTGCGGCTTGAAAGTTACACTACCGCCAACACCATGTAAATAACAATATAAAATCACGCGTTACGCAGAAAGCCGTGCAGCCGACACAAAGAAAGTAAACACGCGAGCCGGGCCAACAAAAACAGATCATGAAAAATCGTGAAAGTTAGCTGTCGCGACCGTAGATAGTCACATACATATGTATGTCATAATATTATGTAATTACATTATTACTTTAACGGTAGCACACGAGCAATAACGAGCGCGGCTTTCTGCGTAACGATGTCTAACTCGTGATTTTATACATATTGTTATTTGCATAGGATGTAGTAGAGATGTATTCACCACAACGCTATTGTGATTCAACTCAACACGAGTGACAATAACTCTCTCAAACTTGTCACCTACGTCTTCAATAACCGTCATATCAGTATCAATCGCGCAACAAAAATCCGACCCTCTTTATTAGTCTAGGTTTATTTAGCCATGTCCTATTCCAATGAAGAAGCATATGATATGCTGCTAATTTTAGGTGAGTGTCGAGGTACATTCATTGCAGCGGAAAGATTGTGGCGGGAACGTTATCCTGATCGGACTCCTCACTCGCGAAATGTTTTTTCACGTTTGGCTAAACGAATCAAAATTAAAGGTGTCGTTCAGCCTCAACATAACAAAGGTACACAAATTCGTCGTCCGATTATGGATGAAAGAACAGTGGAAATTCTTGCATCGACAGAATTGAACCCTTATGATTCTTTAAGACAACGAGAACAAGATTCTGGTGTTAGTAAAATCAGTGTTTGGCGCATTCTAAAAAATAACAAATTTCACCCTTACAGAATGTCTGTTCATCAAGCGTTGAATTATAACGATATTAGACAGAGACTTGTATTTTGCAACTGTATAAGACAGCAACCACTTGATTTCCACTTGAAAATTTTATTTTCTGACGAATGTACACTTAAAAGTGATGGATCTGTTAATACTTGGAACTCTCGTTATTGGGCACAAAATAATCCTCACTGGTTGAGAGAAGTAGATCATCAAACCATTTGGAAAGTCAATGTTTGGTGTGGAATTATTGGAAGTCAAATCATAGGTCCTGTTTTCTTTGACGAAAATCTAAACGGTGATAGATATTCCGCCTTGATAATGACAGATCTTCCTGTCTTACTAGAAAATATTCCTCTGCAATTGCGCCTGAACATGTGGTTCCAACAAGATGCATGTCCGTCTCATACATCGAGAATTGCTCGTGCGGCATTAAATACTATGTTCCCCGACAAGTGGATAGGCAAATACGGTCCAATCAATTATCCACCCCGATCACCAGATCTCACCGTCCTTGATTATTATTTCTGGGGAAGGATAAAAAACTTGGTCTATCATGAACGTCCGACTACAAGGGATAATATGATTCGTAGAATAAGTGAAGCAATTCGATCCTTACGTGCCGAGGAAATTCTTCGAGCAACCAATGATTTTCAAAATAGAGTTGATGCTTGCATCGCAGAGAATGGTGCTCACTTTGAACATTTAGTCGCTTAACAAAACATACACTCATTCATTCCCGAACGTGAGAGGCAAGGGGACTCACGTGAATCAAGCACCCCAAACGTGAGAGGCAAGGGGACTCACGTGAATCAAGCACTCCAAACGTGAGAGGCAAGGGGACTCACGTGAATCAAGCACCCCAAACGTGAGAGGCAAGGGGACTCACGTGAATCAAGCACCCCAAACGTGAGAGGCAAGGGGACTCACGTAAATCAAGCACCCCAATAGGATGAAATTCTCGTCACGTCCACGTCGTTCATTCTGGATAATGCTAAGCACGGGAAAATGCATACAGTCAATCTGGACATGATTGATCATCAAACATAATCAATCCAGTTAATAAACAAAAGCAGAGTACATAAAACTTTGACTCCCCTTTTCCTCCCCCATACACATACGCATGCACGTATGCACACACCCACACACAAGATTAAATCCGACTAAGTAACCACCACATGGTACATCTTGAGTAATGCTGATGCTGGCGGTAGTGTAACTTTCAAGCCGCACAACTCGGAAAGTAGTCAACGAAAATAAACATTCTTATAGTGTTTTGGAAAGGTCTTGACACCAGCTATTAGATTCTGGAATCAAAAATAGGGTGTTCCATTTAAAAAACTTAATGTGATTTCGATCTGACCTTGGCGACGCCATCCAAGGTCAAACTGATAAGATCATTGAATAGATCTTTTGAAACCCTATAACTTTCGTCTGAACATATTTTTGATTGGTCCTAATCCTGCGAAGAGAAAAGGGGTGTACGGGTGGTCTGAAACACCCTGTATTTAGACGACACCATCATTCCAGCCAAAGATAAAGCCGAGTCTCTAGAAAAACTCAAGCAAATTCTTCTTATAGCTAGTATAGTTTATGAATCAATAGGAAGATGTGCAATTACTTGTCCGTCAAATAGAAGACTTTGGGTACATAGTGAAGCACAATTTGGCTTTCAAATAAGAAGGTCCAGACAGTGACCATATTCCCAGAACCCTTGACGACAAAGACAGTCCAAAGTTTTTTAGAACTCGCAAGCTATTCTCGGAAAATTGTTCCAAGTTTCGCTGAGATAGCACGACCGCTGTCGCAACTACTGAAGGACGGCGTCAAGTTCAAGTTTAACGCGGATCAGAAGCAAGCATTTGAGCTGAACAGCAATATTCAAGTTACAAACTTGAAGTACTTGCAGTAATCAGAGCGCTACAGAAATTCAGAATTTATTTCTTAGGAATTGCCTTTCAGATAATAACAGATTGCAAGGCTTTTGTTTAGACAATGACGAAAAAAAAACGCATGCCTAAGAGTAGCTCGTTGGGCTTTGGAAATCGAAGAATTCCAATACAAAAGTAGAACATCGTCCATGAACATTAATGCGTCATGTAGACGCTTTAAATAGAAATCCCACAGAATGTATGATTTTGTACACAGGATAAACTCAAGACGCATTAATCGCACAAATAAAACGGGCATAAACAGATGATCCGGCGCTTCAAAAAATCATTACATCAATGCAGTAAGGACGGAACAATGATTTTGTATTGTCAAACGGAGTACTAGTACAAGAAAAGTCAGTTATTAGTAGTTCCAGCAACAAGAAGTAATATTGCAAGCTCATGAAAAAGGTCATTTTGGATGAAGAAACACGGAATATCTACTGTCACAAAAATATTGATTTTTTCGGATGCGTAACAAAGTTTAATAAATTATAAACAATTGTGTTCGTTGTTTATTAGCTGAGAAGAAGTACAGCAAGGCCAAAGGGTTGTTACAACCGCTGAATGAGGAAAACCGACCTCTCAAAACGTATCACATTGATCACTTGGGACCAATCCCGTCAAAAAAGTTATGCACACGTTTTGGTTGTGGTAGATGCGTTTACAAAATTTACATGATTTTATCCGACAAAGTCGACTACAACCGAAGAGATGGTGAACAAATTGAAGAAGCAAGCGGTCATTTTTGGCAACCCAAGACGCATTATATTGGATCCAGGAATGGCGTTTACCTCCCGTTCTTTTTAAGAATATTGTAAGAAGAGGAAATTGAACATACACTAATAACGACAGGCGTTCCACGTGAGAATGGACAATTGGAACGGATTAATAGAAGTATCATTTCATTGTTTACGAAGTTATTATTAACAAAGCCGACTGAATAGTATAAATATGTGGATAAAGTCCAGCAGTATATAAATTCATCCATTAATGGAAATATTAAAAGAATATCTTGTGAATTGCTCATTGGAAAGAAAATGTGTCTCAAGGATGATGTTGAATTTCATCAAGCCATTCATCAGGAAGATATATCACAGTTTCAAGAAGACAGGAACATATTAAGAGACAAAGCAAAAAAAATTATTCTTAAAATTCAAGAAGAAAATTGGAAAAACTTTAACCAAAAACGAAAGTCAGCAATGAAATATAAAGTTGAAGATATCGTGGTGATACAGAGGACACAACTTAGTTCAGGTCTCACATATTCAAAATTTCTAGGACTTTACAAAATTACGTCGGTTTTGAGGAATAATCGGTACTGTATGGAAAAATTGGGCGACTACAAGGCCCAAAACGAATTAGTACATCCTCTGATCATATCAAATCTTGGCGGCAATATCAAGTACTGGTTCCAGATTTCAATTTTTCAAGAGATAAAAACGATGAAAAAAGAAGTCGGCATCAAGGATAATGCCAATTCCAGGATGGCCGAGTGTAAGGACGAGGATTCGGACCAATCTTCAATCGATTGCAATGCGCGAGGAATCGATCTCGATCCGTGCACGAGTCTTTTGTAGTTTATTTCTTGGCGACGTTATTAATTTAACGAGCGTTCTTTTGCGACGTGAGTTACAATTACGTTTTGCTAAAAAGATCTTTTCGACACATAATTTAACGCAAAAGCCACGATCCCACATATATAATAATTTACCTTCTCGCATACTGCTACAGAGGCTGCATGAAACTTGGCTAATCCGCGAAGCGCCAATATAGTATGATCTAGATCGAGACCTGACAGACGGCAAGCCATGCGAAAGCCGAGAGGCGCGAGATCTTCCATCACCAAAAGCGTTGGATTTTCACTTTGTACGTACAGACCTTTCCCACTTAAGCGATGCTTTGGTCCTAATAACTTATTCATTTTAATCAATGTATCTGACATCATTAATATTTCGATGTGAAAGATACCTGACTGCGTGACCTGGAAAAAGTTTCGATATTGACAAATAAAATTTTTTAGTTTAACAAGTATTAATTTAATATAATAATTATTTTTGCGTTAAAAACCTAAATAGAAAGTTTTATGAATAAATAAAAATTTTATTTTAGAAATTAAAAATTTTTTTAAAATAACTGAAAAATTTTTCAAAAATACATTTTTATATATTTTCAAAAATATACAAGGTGTCTCATTTTAAGAGGGTAGATCCAATAATTTTAAAGGAAATAATTTTCAAAGAAAATGTTTTAGACAAAAGTTGTAGGGTTTCAAAAAATCTATTTACTGATCTTACCAGTTTGACTTCGGATGGCGTCACCAAGGTCAGATCGAAATCACATTAACTTTTTAAATAGAATACCCTATTTTTGATTACAGAATTTAATAGCTGATGTCGAGAGCTTCCCAAAACCCTACAAAAAAGTTTATTTTTGTTGAGTATTTTCTGAGTTGTGAGTTGAAAGCTGCAATGTGCTGTGATTTTCAAGCGTCATAACTCGGAAAGTACTTAACGAAAATAAAATTATTTATAGTGTTTTGAAAAGTTCTCGAAATCGACTACAAAAAAATGCAATAAAAGATATAATGTTAGAATATCGGTAGTTCCTTAATTAAAAAGTATTAGTTCTTCCCTAACATTCTATATATTTTTTTGTATTTTTTTTGTAGTCAATTTCGAGAACTTTTCAAAATACTATAAATAAGTTTATTTTCGTTAAGTACTTTCCGAATTATGACGCTTGAAAGTTATAGTATACTCTAGCTTTCAAGCCTTACAACTCGGAAAGTACTCAACAAAAATAAAACTTTTTTGTAAGGTTTTGGAAATCTCTTGACACCAGCTATTAGATTCTGGAATCAAAACTAGGATGTTCCATTTAAAAATGTTAATGTGATTTTGATGTGACCTTAGCAACGCCATCCAAGGTTAAACTGATAAGATCAGTAAATAGATCTGTTAAAACCTTATAACTTTTGTTTGAAACATTTTCTTTGAAAATCGCTTCCTTTGAAGTTATTCGGGGTACTCTTTTAAAATGGGATACCTTGTATAGAAATAACTGTCCTGATCTTTTCACTGAATAAAAATCTACTCCAAATTATTGAAATCTGCTACAGTTTGATCTATATTAAATTGTATTAAATGTATCAAATACATTATATAAGTTAAATAAACGTACAAGATCCTGTCGAACTCCTTCAAGTATAGGCGAAACTTTGATGATAATTGATTTCTTTTCTGTAATCTTACGATCACTCTGGTCACGCGAAAATTCAGCAGTAACCCTGATCATGTCGCTAGTGTAGTTATCACCCTTAGCTGTGGCCGGTTTCGAAAATATGTCGATCACTTGGATCGAGTTGTCGTCTTCCGATTTTCGTAGGATCTTCTCTACGAAGCATAGATTTAGCCATGTCGGTGTTTCCAGAGTCATTTCTGAAATTAAAATTGGATTTGAGAATTTCTCTAACAAGTCATTTTTCTTTTCACTGTGCCATGAAAACAAAGAACATTTTTTTACATTCAGTATTTCTAATTGTTTGACTAACATTCATTTTACAAAAATATATTATAACTTCAATAAAATAAAACGTTAATTTATCAAATACAAATATTTAGAATAGTTGAACCATATTATTCAACAGAAAAAACATGATTATGTTTTAGCAACTTCAATGAATATTTTTTTCACGAATGCCAAGAGATTTATGAGTTATATCCATGTCACGATACATTGTTAACCCTCAGCTGACACACTGGATTGCGTACACCCGTACTGTTTACAAAACTGCTTGGCATTCATAAACCGTAAGAGTTGGGGAAACAAAAGTCGGTGAAAATTTTAATTAATATCCCCATTATTGATTCCTTATGATAGCAGTCTTCGATAGTCAACTGGAAATTTTACACAGTTGTGTATTTTCAAGTTATGGGTGCATTGCATTTAGTGTGCTAGAAATGTACGTATCGTAAAAAAAAAATAGATTTATCATTAACAAGCGAAAATAAATTGATTAATAGCATTTTGTATGATTTTGGACTTTATTTTTATATTCTAACCAACGAGAGGCTAGGCCGTTTCTGCGTTTGCCGCGCATAGGAAATGGCATAGTAGGCTAGTGAAGAGAGTGTTGAAAAGAATGTTTTATGTAAATAAATAATAACAAGATAAACATGTTTATATCTGAGAAAAGGTTATACCTTACGAATTTTATTGACGTTGGTGTATGTGTTATAGAGGTGAGGGTACTGATCAACTTTTTCTTATACAATAATTGGGGATCTTATATAGTTTTTTAGATATATACCTACATAAAGCTTATTTTCCAAATGTTCTTATTTTTGTTTTACAGGGTGATTCAGAACGACCCCGGTTTGTAAAGACTCCTTGGGTGTTCTTGAGTAAATTCTGAGACGATTTTTTCTATACAAAAATTTTGTCCAACAATTACTTTTTGAATTATAACAAGATAAAGTTAGCGAATTACGGACCATGTAGACATGGTAAACAGAGACGATTCACGGCACGATTCGCCAACCAATGCGGACGTTTACGCGGGGCATCCTTACAATCAACTGTTTGACAATGAGAATTATTTTATCGCATAAAAACATAAAACATACACGCATACGCGTGCGCACACGCACACGCACACGCACATGCACACGCACGCGCATACACCTCTCTCTCTCTCTCTCTCTCTCTCTCTCTCTCTCTCTCTCTTACACTGAGTGGCCTTCACTTGGACACCATACAATTAGGCACGATATTTTGGACACGGTTCCATTAGACATCGTTTAGTTGCGCACCGTTTATTTGCACACCGTTCAGTGGCGCACCGCTCACTTGCACACCGCTCACTTGCGCACCGCTCACTTGCACACCGTTCATTTGCGCACAAAAAGATGTTCAAAATTAAGCTTATTCGATGCGTTTTTGCACAAAATAAAGGAATGTGGCAAAAAAAGTGTCGGATTGCCTCGCAATATCAAGCGTTAAAGATGACGACTATTGAGGTTAGGAGATTTGTCATATTGATGAGATGTAACGATGTGAAGATACGCCATGGTCACATACATATACGAAAAGTGCGCGAATTTGAAACACATATATAAAGCAATATTTGTGATTTCAGTGATAAATGAATGATAGATAGATAGATAGATAGATAGATAGATGTTTATTGTTCTTTTTGGGGTTACAATCTTTTACAAACATAAGAAAAACCAAATACTTAATCTATTCTTAATTGCTACCTTATACCTAACGTGTCCCCAAATTGCTCGCTCCGCCGCACACACACACACACACACACACGCGCGCGCGCACACGCACGCGCGCACACGCACGCGCCCGGGACCTCCGTTTCCGTCGCAATTCCGATTTTCTGCATTTTTTTCCCTTATACATAAATATTTTGCCCCATTCTGAGCCTAGGCCTCTCCCTTTCCCCTCTCTCCCCTCTTCCTTTCTCTCCCTCTCACACTTTTCCGCTCATTCTTTTTTTCTTTTTCCTTTCCCCAGTCACTCCCCTTCACCCTCTTTCCCTTATACCCTTCCTCTCACCCTTCCTTCCTTGTTATTTCTTTCTTGCCCTTCCTTGCTTTTCCTTCTTCTCACCCCTTCACCTCTCCTTCCTCTCTGAATTATTCCAGCTTCCTCAGCCACTCCTCCTCCTCTCCATTATGCACTAACACTCTCTCCACTATCTCTTCCCAGCTCCTTTCTGCCTTCCAACTTCCACATTCCTCCCATACGTGTTCCCACGATTCCTCCTCCATTCCACACATCCTGCATTTCCTATTTTCCTCACTTGTCCAATAGTTCCTTTTTCTCATTCCCTCTCCTAATCTGTATTTAGCTACTCTTTTCCACTTATTTTCTGCCCACCCCTTCCTTAAATATTCCGGTATCTTTTCCCTTTTAACTCTCTGGTACCATTTATTCTCCTTTGATCTTTGAATCCTTTCCCGTCTTTCCTCCCTCTGCTTCTTCCTATTCCTCTCCTCCCCTTTGTAGAAATCAAAAATCTCCTCCCTCTTTTCCTTCTTTATCTTCTTCAATTTTATTCCCCTATCCTCAAAGAAAGCCTTTCTTTTTTTTCCCATTCCAACATCTCTCCTCTTCTTCGCGCTTTTTCCCTCGTTTCCTTCCAACATCTTCTCGCTAGCTAACTTTCTCTCCCCTCCGCTAATCTTTCCTCAAATCCCCAAGCCCTCCTTCCTGCTCTTGTCCTCAATTTATCTCGTAATAATTCTTCCCTTAATAAATACCCGGCACCCTCCAGCTTACCCCCAATACCCACTTCAAATATTTCTCCTGCATCCTCTCCACCACTTTCCTTTTCTTCCATCCCCCATCTCCACACGGTACGCCATCACCGTCCAAACTAATGCATCGAAGAGCCATACCCTTTTCCCGCAATCCCTTCCAAACATTCTCTTCCTTATCCCCCAAACTTGTCCCATAACTGTCATCCCCCTTCTTACCCTATCCCTTACCTGCTCATCCTGCTTACCATTTTTCTGGAACACGTATCCTAGGTAATTAAATTTCCTCACTTCTATTACCTTTCTCTCCCAACTCTAATTCGTCTTCTTTGTTCTTCCCTTTTCCCTTCCTAAACCTCATCATCTTTAATTTTCTGGTGTTTACTATTAATCCCTTCGCATTTATATATCTTTCAAATTTTGCTATCATTGCTCTCATCTCGTCTTCCTCCTCCGCTATCAGAACCATATTGTCCGCGTATGCCAACGTGTATATTTTTTCCCCCTTCAACCTCATCACTATCCAGCACTTTTTCCCCATATATTTCTCTACGTTTGCGGTTAGGATGTTAAATAATAAAGGGTTCAGAGGACATTCCTGCCTTACACCCTTACTAATCCAAAATGCTTCATTCCTGCCTTACACCCTTACTAATCCAAAATGCTCCATTTCTCACCGATTCTCATTTTACTTTTCGTTTCCCTCAACAAGTCTATACATTTTACTATCAAACCTTCCCTTATTCTCTTTTCCCTTAATGCTCTTTCTAATATTTCCCTGTCTACCAAATCGAAGGCTGCCTTTAAGTCCACAAAGAAGGTAATCAGTTTCCCCTTATCCTTATTCAGTTGCCTGTTTACTAAATAGTTTAGTACGTAAATGTTATCTATTATTCCCATCCCCCTCCTAAATCCCGTCTGATTTTGTGGTATCTTTTTCCCCTCTAACTCCTTCTCCAGCCTCTCTCCTAGCACCATGGCATAAATTTTGTACATCGATGGCGTTAACGTCACTCCCTATAATCCCCCACCTTGCCCCCCTCTCCCTTTTTCCTTATTGGTACAATTATTCCCTTGGTCCATTCTTCTCTTCTCCAAATTCTATTACACAACTCCCATATGTATTCCTCTATTCTCTCTCCTCCATACTTCCATGCCTCTCCTAGTATCCCATCCCCCCCGCCCCCGTTGCTTTGCCATTCTTTAACCTTTCTAACGCCTTTTTAAACTCCCCCCGTGTGATTTCTAGCTCTATATCTCCCCTTCTTTCTTCCCTAAGGGATGGAGAGGAAAGTAGTGAGAGGTATTCTCTCATTACTTTCTTCTCCTCCCCTCCTAATAACTCCTTAAAATACTCCACCTATTCCTCTCCTTCGATTTTTTGTCTATTCCCCTTCTTCCCTTCCTTTATTTATTCACTACTTCCCACATCTGCCCCTCCATCTTTGCCTTTTTTGCTAGTTCTGTCCATCTCTCACTTTCCTCCTTTTTTTTCCTTTCACATAATTTATTATATTCTTTTTTAGTTTCCCTATTTCTATCTCCCTCTCCCCCTTTCCTCTTCTATTCTTTCAGTTCCTTTCTTACCTTCTTTTTCCCCTCTTTGCATTCTCCATCCCACCATCTTCTTACTCTCTCTCTCCCCTTATCTCCTTGCCCCTTCTGGGGTTCCCTTTGTACTTTCCCACTCATTACCCCCCACCCCACCCTCTCACCCTTTTCCCTTTTCTCCAGAGCTTTCTCCATCTTATCCCTAAATATTCCTTTCCTGCCTTTGTCCAATCCCATCTCTTTACTCTCCGAATCACCCCTTTTACTTCTTTACCCTCCTCTTCAACCGAAATCACCACTGGGAAGTGGTCCGAGTTCACATTTTTCACTACCTCCACCTTTAACACTCTATCCCATACTTCCCCGTCTCTTATCATGTAGACTAGTACCGATTCCCCTCTTGCCCCTGCATACGTCCACATTCCTTCCCTATCTCTTTTACCGCAACCATTATATATAAACTATCCTATCTTCTCCAATTTCTCAACCAGCACTCTTCTTTTCCTGTTTATTTTTTTATCCCTTGACTTTCTCCTTTCCTCTTTTCCTCTCTCATCTCTCCCCTCCTACCACCCACTCATTTCCCCCGTCCTCGCATTAAAGTTTCCACCCATTATCGTTCTCATTCCATCCCCCTTCTCCTCCACCCAATCCCTAATCCTAGCCCACTTCTCCTCCAAGTCTCCATTTATATAAACCCCAATCTCTCTCCCTTTATTCTTATCCTCGTTGTTATTATCCCCTCTATTTTTTTTCCTTTTTCTCCTCTATCTCTTTTATCCCCTTCCTTATTTTCATCAATATTCCCCCCATTGCCCTACCTTTTCTATTTTTTCTTTTAACCAGTTGCACTTTTCATTTAAATTCCCTTGGTAATCTTTCTTTCACTTTGTCCCAGCTTTTTCTCTCTATCCACGTTTTTGCTAACACCACTACATCTCATTCCGCAATCCCCCTCCAGAAATCTCCATCCTTGTTTACTCCTGCCACGTTCCAAAAACCTATTTTCCTTACCCTTATCTCCTCATTATCTCGTTCCTTATCTTGCCCTCCTTTTTCCCTAGCATCCCTTTTCCTTTCTACTCTTCTCTCCGCAATATTCTCTTCATCCTTCGTCAATCTGCCTACCTTCCCCGTTATCCTTTTTTCCCCTTGCTTCT
Organism: Solenopsis invicta; assembly: GCF_016802725.1. Lineage (NCBI taxonomy): Eukaryota > Metazoa > Arthropoda > Insecta > Hymenoptera > Formicidae > Solenopsis > Solenopsis invicta. Next base: position 2,583,943 of record NC_052677.1, on the reverse strand, counting down.
TTCCCACTCTTTTCCTTTTCCCTCGAGTTCCTCATCATTCCGCTTTCTCTTTTCCTTCTTAATCTATCCCTCAAAGTTTTTCCTTTTTCATCCCAAAACCACCAGTCACCTTTTATTTTCACCTTATTATTTCTTACGAACACTCTTGCCCCCCTCACCCTTGCTCACCCCCTCCGCTCTTGCCATCTCCTTCATCTTCCATCTGTTTTGCCTCTTCTTCCATGTTAAATCATCCTCTATCCATATATTTCCCTTTTCAACACCTTCTTCCTTCTTATAACCTCTTCCTTTTCTACCTCCAATTTTAATCTCACTACTGTCATCCTTCCCAATCCTCTCTGCCTGTCTTAATCTTTTTCACCTCCTCTATCTCTATCTCCGCCCTAATTTTTTTTAAATATCTCCCTCGCTTTATTCTCCACTTTTCCTTCGTCTTACTTGTATCCCTTCAACACCACATTCTTTTTTCTCTCTTGTCTCTATCTCCTCTCCTAAATCATTTCAATTGTCTTAATTCTCTCCTTCATTCCCTGGCTCTCTTCCCTCTCTCTTTTTTTTCTTTCCCTACTTTCTAGCTTGTTGACCCTTTTTTCTATCCCCCTCTTTATCCCCCTCCCCCTTTATTTATTTTTAGCCTTTTCTCCCACTTTTTTCCAGCTCTTATATTCTTTTCTCCATCTTACTTCTTTCCACCCTCCAATCTTCTTCCTTCTTTCTCATCCCCTCTAACTCTTTCTTAATGCCTCTCAAACTCTCCTCCATCTTTTCCTATTTTCTACTACACTTCTCCATCCACTCTCTCACCTCTCCCATCATCAACATCACCTCCCCCTCCCCTCCCCCTTCCTCTTCCATCATCACGCCTCTTCTATCATCACGGCTATCTTGCCTTTCTCTATCTTTCCTCCTACTTCTGCTTGGTTTCCGCTCTATTTCCTTATGACGTCTGCCAATTGGACAAACGGGACGGAATACATTTACGAACGCACTACCGTGCGTACTTGCCTTTACTTGCGCGCGCTTCGCCTCCCTTCTTTCCCCCCTACCTCACTCGCTGCTCTCTCACACTTCTTAACCTCTTAACCTCACGCACACTTTCATTCACTTTATCTCTTTCCACTCTTCACCACTTTCTCCCGCACGCACTCCACCTCTCAGCTTCGACTACTTCGCCTTCTTACACACTCCACTCTCTCCTTCTCCGTCTTCCACTCACTCTCTGCCTTTATCCAAATGCCACTAATACTGCTCATTTTTATGCTCAATTGCTTCGGAAACGAAAGTCCCAGTGATAAATAAATGTATTTATTAAATTATTGTGCGAAAAGTAAATACGTAAAAAATTGAAAGCAAAGCCCCACCCCCACCCTTTCCTAACCCAGCTCAACTCAAATCTAAGTTTTAAATAAAAAAATGCTTTGTGGAAATTGAAAACCCATGTGGACAGTACCATGTGGAGGCATCTCTCTGTGTCTAACTGATTGTGAGCGGTGCGCAAGTGAGCCGTGTGTAAATGAGCGTTGCGCAACTGAATGGTGTGCAAGTGAACGGTGCGCATCTTTCTGTGTCTAACTGAACGGTATGCAAGTGTACGGTGCGCAACTTAACGGTATCTAATGGAACCATGTCCAAAATATTGTGTCTATTTGCACCGTGTCTAAGTGCATCGATTCCTCTGTTACTTACTTTGTACAGATTCGACGTTTTTACTGTTGCAACTTGAATTTCACGATCGTGGAAAAATAGCACAAAGACGCCTCATGCTCCTATGTGACGAATTAATGCAAAAAAATACACCAAGTTTGTTTCGCCCTTAAAAATTGTATAAAAAAACTTGTAACACTTTTACAGATTTACTCACACACTTGATGGATAGCACAAAAACGATTTACGAACAATTCTATAACTTTATTATTATTAATTAGTATTGATTAATTACTTGACTTGACATCACTTGGAATAAAAACGCGTAACATATACAATCCGACGTGACACGACGCAAAGACTATTGGCTCCCACACACTGGACGCGTGAAAATGCGACACGGCAAGCGTTTTAGCATCCAGTGTGCAGGAACTAACAGTCTTTACGTTGGGTCACGTCGAATTGTATATGTTACACTTTCTTATTCCAAGTGATTTTATGTCAAGTAATTAACTAGTACTAATTAATAATAATAAAATAATGAAATTGTTAAAGCACAAAAAGATAGAGATATTAATACTACCACAAACAACGTGGTATACAAATTAAAATATAATGACTGTGATGCCACCTACGTAGGTCAAACTAAAAGAAAATTGAATACTAGAATCAAAAAACACACAAATAACATCAAATTAGGTTCGTCAAAGCATTCTGTCATCTAAAAACATATCAAACGCTACAATCACTCAATAAATTGGAACAACACGTTAATTTTAGACATAGAACCAAAATATTACAAAAGATTAATATCTAAAATAATACACATAAAAGAGCAGAACAACGGACTCAATTTACAAAAAAACACAGAGTTTTTAAATGAATTTTACTTTGATTTTCTTGACAGGTTGGTAGAGATTAGAAACATAACATAATATGCAAGGACAATAAATAATTTATATTATCCGCTCCACGTTCTTCTTAACTACCTCTTTATACTCGCAATCAGTCGTGTAGTTAGCTCCGCACAAAATAGGCACCCAACCGAGCACAGTACTTTATTCATGCGTAATACTATAATATTCGTAAGTTTCTAAATTATTAATGTATTTGTCAGAGTCTATTTAAATTATTGGAACCATGTTAAAATTTTAACATTTTTGAATCATTTTATTCATCTAAATTATTTTTACTCAGTTAAATTTGTATTAGCTATTTGAACTATTATTATTCATAATAATGATAACGTAAAGACCGTAAATACGAGTCAAGCGCGAAAGAAGTGCGCAATAAAATTGTAATCTCTTATTAATAAATTATGTAAATTTAAAACTTTCATAGATTACATTTTATTGCGCACTACTTACCGTGTTTGATTCATATTTGCCGTCTTTACGTTATCATTATTACCAATTTCACGAGTCTGATTCCGTTATATTTATTATTATTCATTTAAATTATTACATTTTAATAGAGAAATTTGGAACATCAAGATGTTGCCTTACAGTGGATCATGGATTTAGAATGTTCTTGCGTTACATCGACGAATAAAAATGTTGATTATCATATAACGGACAAAAATCAACATAGTTATGCACTCATGTAGGAATTTATATTAAAGTATCATAATTTGACATTAGAAATGTAAATTAATGCGGCTGAAGAAGGACAAGCACGTCCAAAACGTTCCACTCACTGTGTCTTGGTTGTTAAGATTAAATTAAGTTGTAATTCAAAAAATCAAGGAATAGCTTGTTCTCAGCCTTATATTATTCATTGTTGATTGATACGAGCGTAAAAAGATTAATAATAATAAAGTTATAGAATAGTTTGTAAATCGTTGTGCTATCTATTAAGTGTGTGAGTAAATCCGTAAAAGTGTTACAAGTTTTGTGATACAATTTTTAAGGGAGAAACACACTTGGTGTTTTTCTTGATGTTAATTCGTCACATAAAAATGTGAGGGGTCTTTGTGTTACTTTTCCAAAATCGTGAAATTTATCCAAGTAGCAACAGTAAAAATCGAATCTGTACAAGGTAAGTGACAAACAGAGAGAGAGAGAGAGAGAGAGAGAGAGAGAGAGAGAGAGAGAGAGGGGGGGGGTGCGCGCGCGCGCGCGTGTGTGTGTGTGTGTGCGTGTGTGTGTATGCATGCGCGCGCTTGTATATGCGTGTATGTTTTATGCTTTTATGCGATAGAATAATTATGGCAGACAGTTGATTGTAAGGATGCCACGCGTAAGCGCTCGCGTCGGACGATGAGTTGCGCCGCCTGTTTATCATGTCTACACGGCCCGTAATTCGCTAATTTTATCCTGTTACATTTCAAAAGTAAGTGTCGGACAAAATTGTTGTATAGGAAAAATTGTCTCAGGATTTACTCAAGAACACCGAGGTCATTCTGAATCACCCTGTATAATACTTTGTAGAAGACAGATAATGAGAAAAACTCTTATTTAGGAGAGCCCCCTCCAATGATCTTAACCCTAAGTAATTTTAGGAAGGTTTTAGATACTTAACGCTTGTTACCTGTTAAAGAGTTATAAAAAAAAAAAAAAAAAAAAAATTGTAAAAATGACTTCTTCAATTTACATAATATAGGATAATAAAAACACTGCTTTACAAACATAAATTGTCTCATTTAAAAGCATACTCCATGATCGTATACGCATACGAAAAGTGCGCGAATTTGAAATACACGTGCAAATGCATCATTTATGATTTCAATGATAAATGAATATATCTATTAAATCATCGCCCATCGTTTTGCGTAGAAAATTAATGCTTGCGTAAGGGAAAGGCGAAGCCCCCTTCCTGACATTCCTAACTTAATCCAATCCCAAATTTTACTCTGTGACAACACGCATATGATCACAGAGCATATGATAAGTATCAATGATGTTAGAATAATAAAGAAACTGTGGTGGGATGAATCATGCGAAAAGGCTGTAGGGGACTAGAATGTTTGAAGGAATTGACGAATTGCCCATCTAGAGAAAAATTTATGACTGTAGAAAAATATGACTATAGAAAAATTTCGAATAAAGTAAAAAAATGCTCATAAAAGGAAAAGAGAGAATCTCTGTAATTTGATAAATGATATCTCCAAAGTGCCGGGATGAAAGAGGTTTTGGGAGACTATCAAAAAAGTTCAAAAGCAGCCCTGTATTCAAGCCTGCATTTCATACAGACAATAGTAGAGATAAATTAATAGAGGAATATATTTCCTAACTGGTTCCATCAATGACAATGGAACAACCAGATTTAAGTATCCTAGGGATACTTCAAAAAGTCAGAAGTTATCGTGTATTTTTGATCAAGTCTTTACCATAAAATAACTAATCACTACAAAAATCTTAAAAAAAAAGAAAAATGTATGCCAGGTATATCTCCCGGGGGTTGAGCGACCTACCGGGCGCGTCTCCGGGTGGCGGATAGGAGAACGGCCGGAGGGGCCCGAGTCCCCCAGGGATAAAATCCTGCGTGGGATTAGGGTACCTCCGGTTAGTGGCGGCTATAACTGGTCTCCCAGGTGTAAAACCCTGCGTGGGGTCAGGAAGGCCGTTACCGCGGACCAGTTCCCTAAGCCAAGCTGTGAGCTATCGTGGCGATGGCTGCGTGGCACTGAGGGAGCAGTGTCTTGAACGATGCCTCTGGGGCACCAGGCGACACCCCAGAGTAATAGCCTTACCTACGCATGCGGGGCTCTGTGTGGGCGGACTTTTAGTTCCCTAGCTACTCGTGGGAACCATATGGATTTCAATATACTCAAAGACGTAGTGACGGAGATGGAGGGCTCGCAGCGCGGGACCTCCAGTGCGGAGGCGGCGGAGGTGGTTGCGGACGGGGCTCATCTGGGCTCTGGAGGCGCCACCGCCGTCGGCTCCGGCACGCAGACGGAAGCGGTGGGTGCGGATGGGGCTCTTCCGGGCCCCGGAGGCGCCACCGCCGCCGTCTTAGAGAAAAGCTCCGCGCCAGCGGCGGGCTCTCTTGGCAAGAGGAACCGCTCTGGTGCGGAGAAAAGGAGGGCCAAACGGGAACGAGAAAGGTCTCAGTGTGGGACCTCCTCGGGCACCGTGACCCCCCTAGTAGCAACGCCGAGGGAGAGGGAAGGGCACACCGGCGGCAAACGCCGGAAGGGCTCCACGGACACCCCCCCTTCGGCGGAAGGACCCGCTAAGAAGCACAGGGCTCAACATACTGGGACCTACGCCGAGGCGGCGGACCCCCTAACAAGGGTTATCATCCCCGAGGGTTATCCCGAGGAGGAAATTACTGCCGAGCGGCTGGCTCTTTTGAAGCTGGCCGTCAGCAGGGCAATCAGTGGGATCCGGGAAGGACCCATTCCATGCTTCCGCCGTACCTTCCTTAGGGGAGGGGCCGCGGTAGTTTTAGGCAGGGATGAGGCGTCCTTGGTCTGGCTCACTGAGCAGATGGGGAGCATCTCTCCCTGGGAAAATGCCAAGCTCAGGGTGGTGGGCCCGGAGGTGCTTCAAAGGCAGCACAGGGCCGTGGTCTGGGTCCCGGGGGCTCCCGATGAACCGGCCGCGGTCCTGGAGCGGCTGGAGAGGCAGAATCCTGGGCTCAGCACCTGGAGCTGGAAAATCATGGCTGAGAACGTAGGGGCTACCAGGGACGGTAGGAACCTGGTTCTCAGGATTCCAGAGTCCAGCGTCCTCAAGCTGAAGGCGCTGGACTTCAAACCCTACCTCGGGCTCGACCAAGTCACCTTCAAGGTGAGCGGGGCCCAAGGCGGGGATAGGGAGGGCGAGAAGGGGCCCCCTATGGACGAATCGTAAAGTTCGATCGTCCCGGGGTGACCTTTACTCAAATCAACTTGCACCACAGCAAAGGGGCCTCGGCGATTCTGTCGAGGAAACAAGCTGCGGTGCACACAGCCATCTCACTGATACAAGAGCCCTGGCTTGTCCGGGGCCGTATCAGTGGCGTGGCAGCATGCGGGAGGCTATTTAAGCCTCCAACAGCCGAAAACCCCAGAGCCTGCGTAGCGGTGAAGGGCGTTGACGCTCGACTAATCCCGCATTTATGTTCCAGAGATGTGGTGGCGGTCGAGCTCGATGTCGCCGATTCCCTGGGAAGCAGGAGGAGGGTGGTGGTGTGCTCCGCGTATTTTCCCCATGATGGGGGGGCCCCACCGCCGCCGGAACCGGTGACCAGATTGGTAGAGTACTGCCAGAGAGAGCGGCTTCCCCTGATAGTGGGTTGCGATGCTAATTCGCACCACACAGTCTGGGGTAGCACGGATACCAACGATAGAGGTAGGAGGCTGTTGGAATTTCTAGCGTCGACGGACCTAGAGATTCTCAACAGAGGTAACGAGCCCACCTTTTGCACGGCGGTGAGGAGAGAGGTTCTCGACCTTACTGTCTGCTCTAGGTGTATATCGAGGGACGTGGTCGGTTGGAGGGTCTCGCGCGAACCTTCACTGTCAGACCACAGGCAAATCACCTTCAAGCTGGCCTGGGCTAGAGGTGAGGTGACGACGTTCAGGGACCCCAGAAGGACCAATTGGGACTCCTATCGGGCGGACCTGAAATGCCATCTCGAGGGCTTCCCAAGGAGGCACGGGACCGAGGAAGAACTGGAGCTCTGCGTGGATCATCTGCAGAGGGCTCTGGTGGAGAGCTACGAAAGGAACTGTCCAGAAAGGGCGGTTAAGAACTCCAGGGGCAACTCCTGGTGGAGTCCCAAGCTGCAGGAGCTCAGAAATGCGGCTCGGAGGGCCTGGAATAGGGCCAGGAACACGGGCCGCCAGTCGGACTGGGAACTTCACAGAAGGGCTCAGAAAGACTACAGACACTCCGTGGTAAGGGCAAAGAAAAAGAGCTGGAAAGAGTTCTGCGAGTCGGTAGAGGGCGTGCCCGAGACCGCAAGACTATGCAGGATTCTAGCCAGAAATCCAGACGCCGTCCTGGACTCCATTAGTCTCCCCGATGGGACACTGGTGACCGGGGAGCGATGTCTGGTGCATTTGCTGGAGGCCAGCTTTCCGGGCTTCCGCAGAGAGCACGGCGAACTGTTTGCCTATGATGCGGTGGGCTCGCGCAGGGCCCGCAAGGCCGACTGGGGACTAGCGGCCAGCATTGTCAAGCCCGGAAAAGTGAGATGGGCGATAAGCACCTTCAAACCCTTCAAGTCGGCGGGACCAGATCAAGTGTTTCCGGCTCTTCTACAGGAGGGGCTGGAGCTGGTCGTGGGACCTCTGACAAGGACTTTGAGGGCATGTTTGGCTCTGGGCCACACGCCTAGCGCATGGAAACTAGCGAGAGTGGTATTCATCCCAAAAGCGGGAAGAGGGAGCTACTCCTCTGCTAAAGACTTCAGACCGATAAGTCTGACTTCGTTTCTCCTGAAGACTCTGGAGAAATTGGTCGACGCGTATGTAAGGGACGTCGTTCTACTGCGGCGACCCTTGCACTGCGCGCAACACGCGTACCGCATGGGCTACTCCACGGAGACGGCTCTTCATACGACTGTGTCGTTTATCGAGGGGCAACTGGAGAGGGGCGGTTACGCGGTGGGCACCTTCTTAGACATAGAGGGTGCTTTCAACAACACCCCGCACAAGGTGGTGTGTGATGAAGCGTTGCACAGGGGTGTGCCGGAGAAACTCGTAGAGTGGATCCGGGGCATGCTAGGACGGCGAGTTGTAGCCTCGTTGGGAACAACGAGGGTCAGTGGATGGGTGGAGAGGGGGTGCCCCCAGGGCGGGGTACTCTCTCCACTGTTATGGTGCCTGGTGGTGGATGGGCTGCTCGAGGGACTGAGTGGGAGGGGCTTCTTCGTGCAGGGCTACGCTGACGACGTGGCTCTGCTAGTGAGAGGACCCTTTCTCGGGCCCCTCTTGGAGCTCATGCAGAGCGCACTGGGAACAGTGGAGCGGTGGTGCAGGGGGACCGGTTTGTCAGTAAATCCGCTGAAAACGGGACTCGTTGTCTTCACTCGCAAATATAAAGTGGGCACTATAAAGGGGCCCATCTTTGAGGGTACAAGGCTAATCCCAACTGAGTCAGTGAAATATCTAGGAGTGATCCTGGATAAGAAGCTGTCCTGGAGGGAGCATCTTGAAAGCCGCTGTAAGAGTTTGTGCTCCTACTTCTGGATGTGCAGGAGAATCGTGGGCCAGACGTGGGGGTTGAAGCCCAGGATGGTCTGTTGGATTTACACTGCAATACTTCGACCCAGGCTCACCTACGCAGCAGTAGTGTGGTGGCCGAGGGCGCGGAAGAAAGCGGCGGTGGCGGCGCTCGAGCATATCAGGGCCCTGATTTTAAGAGGGGCCCTGGGTGCGATGCGAACCACGCCGGTGGCAGCCATGGGCATTTTGCTCGGGATTGAACCACTTCACCAGGTGGTTGTGGGGGCGGCGGCGTTAGCCGCACACCGACTGGCCTGCGAACTGAAGTGGAAAGAGGGGACTGCGCACACTAAGTTCCCCAGCGGCGTGCTGACCGACCCCATCTTCAGAATGAGGCAGGACAGGATGCCAGCAGTTCGGGCCCTGGACAGGCGCCTTAAAGTGCAAGTTACAGGGCTCGCAGACGAGATTGAACCCGGAGCATCGGCTCGGGCCTGGATCGGGGACGTCTTGTTTACAGATGGCTCCAAGACAGGTACGAGCTCCGGCGCGGGCATTGTTTGCCGACAGAGGAGGGTGGCGGAAAGCCTGCCCCTAGATAGGTACGCCACGGTTTTCCAGACGGAGATCGTGGCAATCCTGAGATGCGCCCAATTAGCCCTGGAAGTGAGGGAGACAGTTGGGCACGTAAGAATATGTTCGGACAGCCGAGCTGCCATCAAGGCACTCGAAGCTCCGATTTACACCTCGCGGCTGGTCTGGGACTGCAGGAATGCACTGGAGAAGCTGGCGAAGGACAAGGAAGTTACCGTGACCTGGGTCCCCGGTCACTCGGGGATCGAGGGCAACGAAGAGGCCGATCGGCTCGCCAGGGCCGCATCAGGAATGGAGGTGTCCGGACCGGGACCGGTGCTGGGGGTCCCTTTCTGCCTTGGCAGGGAGAGGCTTCGGGCCTGGCTGCGGAACGAGCACCTCGAGTTCTGGAAGAATGAGCTGAGGACCAAGTGTCGACAGGCCGGGGCTCTACTGGGGGAAACACCCAGTGAGGGCCTAGGCCGGGACATAAGGTCCCTGAGCAGAAGGGACGCCAGGCTGGTGGTGCAAATACTGACTGGCCATGGTGCCCTCAACTACCACATGCACAGGCTGGGCCGTTCCGATACGGCCGAGTGTAGGGCCTGTGGTGAGGAAGAAGAGACAAGTCTCCACATTCTTTGTGACTGTCCGGCCTATGCGGGTCTGAGACTAAAACTACTAGGCTCGACATTTCCCGAGCCAGGGCAGATTAGCAGGCTGCCTATGAGGAACCTGAGTCTCTTCTGGAGGGAATCGGGGCTTCCATAGGCAGCAAACGACTGGAGGTGGCACAATGGACAATAGTCTGCGTGCCGTAGGCGGATCTTCGATACGAGGACCGCCCCCTCAGTCTTCATTATTATTATTATTATTATTATGCCAGGTATATAAAAAAAGTGTTGTATAGTCTTCCAAAATTTTTAACAAAAACCCTTTTTTAAAAAAGTAACGTATATTAGTCTATCTTATATTAAAAATATGTTTTTAAATTAAATTATTCCAAAAAGATTAGATTACACAATTAGCCAGGTATTTCATTAGACATAAAAAAACACAACTGTATTTTCCTCTAAATCCATGTAAACTTTAAACTTTTTTTAAAACATGTATATTAAGACTATTCATTAGAACAATTAGCAAAGTGTTCGATTACTAAAAAGTATATGCAGTAAAAGTTTAATCTGTTATTTTTTTAAATAATTTTAAATTTTAAAATCATTACTTTTGAATCGTCTATATCACTCTTTACATGTTGTATGCGATAGAGCTTAATCACCATAACCTTCTACAAGCAATAGATGACTTCTGCTACATTTTTTTTTCAAATTAAAGTAGTTCAAAAACCCACGAAAAAACACTTTATCGCGTTCTATTTTTCACAAAGCAAAAAAATTGTTGTTTACGCAAATAATTGTGTATGCTGACTGAATGTTATCGAGAAACCTCAAAAGTAAGAAAAAAGTACCAGATGTGTTAGTAATGACTATTAGAACTGTTTATATTGCCATCTAACATTTGCGGGCGGAAACTAAATTAAGGTCCTAATATATAACATTTAATTTAAAAGAATTAAAGAGGAAACAGTAAAAAATGAGAAAATTTTATTGAAATGAAAAATTTTAATGCACAAAAACATGGCGCTGCTAGATGGGAAAAGTAGAAAAGACATAAGAAGGAATGCAATAAATGTAACACATGTAAAGTATGCCTTATAAAACCAATTTGCAAAATAAGCTCTAGTTTCTTCAACATTTAAGTAACATCGTAAGTTAAACTTAAGATACTACTACTTGGATTTTATTGAAAAAATAAAGATTATTAAAAATTATTTATTTTAATAAAATTTTCTTATTTTTTATTAAAATATAAATTATTTAGGTTGAATTATATTACAAAATTTTAATATATTATTTATTTTCAATTAAATACCACTTGGGTTGGAAGAGTTTTAATGACAATAGAGAGATAGTAGCAATTAGGTTTTGTATAAAAATTATTCAATTTTTCTATCTAGCAGCCTTTTCTAAAGAATAAAAAAATTGATTGAAAAGAACAGAGCTAACATAACTCTTTTAAGATAATTTAAAAAAGTCACAAAAAGTTTTTAATATTTTAATATTGTTAAGAATCGTAGCAAATTAAAGTCAAATTAGATTCACGCTATTATATTTTAGTATTTTACCTCTTTGCAATTCCGTTTGGCAAATCGTTTGCGCCTATTCAAAATTAACCCTTAAACACGTAAGTGGGTCTGAGAAACCCCATATGAAGTTTCGAACGCTTCCTGTGTGAAGACAGAATGAGATAGGAGGTTCGGATCAAGACGTAAAAAAGGTTTCAAATCTCCTCTTTCAATTGATATAGTTGATCAACTTTTTTGGTCAACTAGAATTCGAACGGCACGGCAGCAAAGTTTTGTTAGGGTCAATGCGACCCATATAGTGTGTAAGTGAAACTTTTTTTGTATTTTATATAAAAAAGCTGGACAAAATACCTTCGAACAAGTGAGTTTGCGGATATTACTCGCATATACTCTGTCTAAAGTTGAAATACTGTAAAATATTGTAGAAAAAAGAGTTTATCCGAAATATATCATGAAACACATTAATTTTCAATTTTAGACATGATTTAATCATAAATATCTCATATTTGCCTTGTTACATAAGTACAATTTTTAATAGAAATGACAATGATATAATTTTTTTTGACAGTATGAATCTTTACCTTCAAAACGCCGTATTGTAAAGTTCTTCAAAGTTTTTCGTTGCAAAGATATGATTTTTTTGTATAAATGGATTTTTAGATGCCCAAAAATACCTCATATTCTCCATGTTACATAATTATACTTTTTAAAAGGAATGACTTTGTCAAATTTTATTTTGAAAGTGTGATTCTTTAGCTTTAAAACGTCGTATATGAAAGTTCTTAAACGTTTTTTGTTGCGAAGATATGATTTTTTGACGGAAAAGTAGATTTTTGACCAATTTCTCATTTTTGCTTAATGGTTTTTCTTTTATACTTTCACAATAAATTATTTTTCGTCAATGCTGATTGTGCAGTCACACTCCTGAGATTTTGAATTTTTGTTTAAAAAAAAAAATCGTAGAAAAATATTGATTGTAATCAAAGTTATAGCTTCTCAAAGTTGAAAAAGTCTCTCAGACCCAAAAATGTGTTTCCGTATTTTACAGGATCGGTGTGTTTAGACAGTCTTCTTCAGTACATATATTACAAGTCTATAAAACAACAATTTAATCGTACTAATTAAGATATAAATTTATCGAAATAAACAAATAAAGATCCAAAATAAAAATGAAAACAAGTTACCAAATAAATAGAGATTTTACAAAACCGCGGTGTATATACATCTTATTTCAACATTTTAGCATAATAACATTGTAAACGACCTCACAGAGCGTGTGCAGAGACAAAAGTTTCGTAAAATCACACAGATTAGCTGCTAATAAATAAATAAATAAATAAGAAAATGGTATTAAAATAATGACTTTAAAAAATTAACAAAATTTATTTTTAAAAGATGTTATTTAATTTGTTTATTTTCCTCATTTATTTACCTTATTAAAAATACAGTTTTAATCAATTTGATTGAACGTGAACACAACTTATTTTCTTTTTCTAGATTAAAAGCATTAACTTAAGTTTAACCTGAGGTCTGATGACATTAAAATATAAAGAAATTTATAAATAATTATAAAGAAACAAAATAAATAATTTAAATATAATTTCAAAAATTTTTTATTAGAATAAAGAATTCAGAAGTAAGTTACTCTTAAATAATAAAATCTGGGATAACATTTTTTATATAAGGGAAAATACGGGAAAAATTCAAGGTAGAATATGGGAAAAAAGGGAAATTTAAGAGGAGAAGGGAAATTTCAGACCACTCTAGTGGAAATACTGGAAACCACGGCTAAAGATATTAGGATAGATTCTTCAGGAATCGATAGGTTGGAAATCTTATTGACAAAGTGCAAACTGTTTTTTATATGACTCTCAGACGGTGGTAAACTCAAATAGATGATCTCATGCAGAAATGCAGCCAAGTTTTGCAAAGGACTACCAATAGAAGATATAATAATTCGGTACGGAATCCCCGGTTTATGAATCTTTGGCAGTCCATATGCTCGTGGTAACGTGAGGTTGGAAATATTTAGTTTGTTGTATGTTGAAGTTATGATGTTCTGACGTTTCCATCTCTTTAACAAAGTTTATAATTTAGTGATTATGGAATTAGACGGATTTCTTTTTAACAATGTATAGGTATTTTTGTCAGATAGCGTTTTCCATTTTTTTTTTCGTAGTCTAATTTATTGAGAGTAACAACGGTATTATCATTGTCGGGGCGAGTAAAGATAATCTCCGGATTGTCGTTAATAAAGCGTTTCAGCGTAGTCAGCAAAGTTAAAATAGATATGTCATATTTGTCGTTGTTGTAACCAGTATTTCTGCTCACATTCAATAGTTAAGAAAATATCTTGTTTTTGAATCCCCAAATATTGTTCTTTTTTTGTTTGTAAAAACGGAGATAGCCCAAAGAATCTGAAAAGAATACTTTTTCAATCCTTGAATTACAAAATGAAACTTTTTTCATTACATTTCTGTTATTAAAGTATTCTTAAGCCTTCACTTTTATGTCACCAATTGTGAGTTTTTTTAAATTTTAAACGAATTCTTTGAGTTTAAGAAGTTTATAAAAATTTACGATGTATTTGAAACAACTTTTAGATTATACTCTAATAGAATTCCATTATTTATTATGTACTTTTTGGGATCGGAAAGTAGAATAGATTGGGATTATTAAAATATGAATGTAAATTAAAATATGCAACAAAAATATGATTTAACAAATTTTGTTTTATAAATCAGTTACTAAAATAGTATAATAGTTAAAAAGAAAAATAAACGGAAAATAAATAAAAAAATAAATAAAAATAAATATGAAAGTTGTACAACTCATAAAATATAAAATTGTAAAAAAAACGCATTATAGAAATTATGCAAATTCAAAAAAAGGAAAAAGAAAAATCGAAGCCAAAATTATATACAAAATTTCAGCACCAAAACTCGTGTCACAGCTTTGAGATGGGATGTTACATTTTGGTGAGAATAAATATGTACAGGGTGTTCAAAAAGTCCCGGACCGGTTGAATGTCCCGGACTTTTTGAACACCCTGCATATTTTTATTGCATTTTCTTGTAATCGATTTTGAGACCTTTCCAAAACACTACAAGAAAGTTTATTTTCGTTGAGTATTTTCCGAGTTGTGAGGCTTGAAAGCTGTAATGTACTGTAACTTTCAAGCTTCACAACTCGAAAAATACTTAACGAAAATATATTTGTTTATAGTGTTTTGGAAAGGTCTTGAGATAAGCTACAAGAATATGCAATAAAAAGTAGGCAGTTCCATTTAAAAAAGTTAATGTGATTTTGATCTGACCTTGGCGACGCCATCCAAGGTCAAACTGATAAGATCAGTAAATAGATCTTTTGAAACCCTACAACTTTTATCTGAAACATTTTTTTATAAAATGCTTAGTTTTCGAGATATTTTGCCGGTCCGGGACTTTTTGAACACCCTGTATAAATATTAAGGATCAAAACAAGATAGCCTCGGTGGTCCGAACGAAAGGCATAGAAAGAGAAGGAGTGACGAACCTAAGAAGAGGGAATACGATCAAGGATAGGAAGATACGCATCCGAGAGAAGTTCGGTATCTCTTTGTTTATTGAGTCCATGTAATTGATTTTTGATGTGTAACATCTCGGATATAGATCTTTTAACATAAGATCTTTTAACATAAGATCTTTTAACATAAGATGGCTCTTTGTCTAAAATTTCCACGTTTTCCCAATCAAATTCATGATTTTTTCTAATGCGATATAACGAAATAACTGAAGGAGAACTGGCTTTCCTGATATCTGCTTTATGTTCTTTAAAACAACCTTATGTTAAAACAAGAGTCAGCGAATCGAGGTTTCTTTATTCATAAATCTAGTTTGTCTGTAATTTCATAAGATTATATATCGGCACAGTATAAAAAAGAATAAAAAAGCTGCGCAACGATAATGTAACGATGTCACTAGTTATTTTATTTGTGTATCGCGTGTGTATCATCACATGTACATGTACATTAAATACACTGCCAAAAGTACTATTTTGTATTCTTTTATAAGAAAAATATATGTGGTAGTCAAAACAAAAAATCATTAAATCATTAACATATAATATATACTATTAAAACAGAACAAATCTTTTTATATTTATTACAAATGAACAAAATATTTATAAAAATGTTTACAAAATATTACTACAAATACTTTTTTATTTATTATAATTTATAATAATATTTTTGTAAATATTTATTCTTTATTTACCATAAATCTTTTAGAAAATATTTAATAAATATTTTAACAACATTTTGGATAAATATTTTTATAATCTTTTCCCGTCATGTATATAAATTATGTATAAAATAATTCTATAATATTTATAAAAAAAATTATGATAAATATTTATTAATATTTATCATAAATATTGTGTGCTATCTGGCTATAACATACATATTTCATTGAAATATATAAAAATACATAAATAAATAATTTTAATCAATTATGATGTTAACACACATTTCTGTATAATTGGAGAAAATATTATAATAAAGAATTGTTAAAAACTACTTATAACAAGTTATTGGAAATTTTATACTAATAAGTTTTGTACACTATTGTCCTTCAGTTGCCTGAGAAATAGTTTCCTTCCTATTGCGTTTAAATAGTCTTATACAAAAGGATTAGCGGCTGCGATTTAACAACGTGTCTGCAACCAAAAGAAATTTGTAATTAGCAAGTATTTCTCCTTTTGTGCAAAGAATGCATTGCTATCTGAGAGGTAACAGCAATGTGGATTTCATGAGAATAAATTCACATCGACTTATCTTCAAATATAATAGAATTATTGATTCAATTTAAAGAAGATAAAAATAGGAGATAGCAACTTAGAATTCACATGAGTAATTTCTTCATTTTGATTTTGAAGTCCAAGATTTCTTTCTTGAACACAGTACTGTTGAGAAACATAAATATTATCAATAAACAAAATAGATGTATGAATAAAGAAACCTCGATCTAAGTATATCCCAATGAGTAGACAATATTTTTTAAAGTTTTTTTAATTGTTTTCTTAATAAAAATTTTTTATATTTAATTTGATTATTGTATTATATTGACGACATATATTTTCTGGTTGCATTCTTATTTAAACAAATAACAGAAAAGTTTTCCAGATATTATTCAGCATTTATAAAAATCAGTAAAAAGACTATAATTTTATATATATTTATGTAAATAATATGGTTTAATTATACATTGTTCATCTCTTCAATAATATATACTCAGCTAATATATCAGTTATATACACATTAGCATAGTGTTCACAGGTCATTACGAGGAATCCAGTTCGCAGCAATCTGGAGGTCAAACAGCGTCGAGCACGGTCACAACTTGGATGGGTGGTCGCTCGGGAATTTCTGAGAAAAAATTCCCGAATCTTTTTTTTGTGAAAAATATTTTTTTAAATATTACAAAAATATTGTTTTGCTCATTGAAATTATGTGGTGTAATAATATAATATTTATATAGATATTTCGAAGAAATTCATAAAAGAATTTGAAACATTAATTAGATTTCGGCGTGGATTCTAGTACCGTTTTTAAGTGGATCATCTACTCGATTGGTTATGTATATTCCACTTGAATGATCTACGTGAAAAGATCGTGGATTTCACATACTTGTTTTCATCGGGATCGCGCTTAGCTTATAGACGCGGCGTGCGTTGGGAAAGGTGATGCGTCGCTGTCTGAATTTGCACGCGCGACGGTCTGAATTCCGTCGCACTGCGTGTATAGTCGTGAGCTAAAAGGTAGCAACACATTTTCTTTGATGGTAGATGGTTTGATGCTTAATTGGTTGGATCCACAGGTAAGAACCAATGACGTTCACCGTTTGATGAGCAAGTCTACATTTCAAAAACAAACAAAGAAAATGTGTTGCAACCATTTAGCTCACGACTATACAGTCGTGAGCTATAAGATTGCAACACATTTTCTTCGATGGTTAGATAGTTCGATGCTTAATTGGTTGGATCCACGGGTAAGAACCAATGACGTTTGTCGTTCGATGAGCAAGTCTACATTTCAAAAACAATCGAAGAAAATGTGTTGCAACTTTTTAGCTCACGACTGTACATACATACACTGCAAAAATCAAATGTGTTATTTATTAAATGTGTAAGCATGATATAAATACAAGGGTATGCTCTTGCGCATGATAACGCCAGTCAACCAATGAGAATTGCAGCCTGACTACGTCATCATTAGGCGGCAAATTCGAAGCGCTTATACTAAATTGTCAAATACACGTAGAGAAAGCTGAAAAATGATCGCTGTTACTTGGGATAATCAGTAAAATAAAGTATATAATAAATAATTAAGTGAATAATGACAATGTTATTACAGAATAAACGAGACTCTCACCAGAGTGACGAATAAAAAGTATGTCACATCAGTTTATAAGTTAGCTAAGCTAAAATTAATATCGGAATCCATGGAATATATTGAAATATTTTGGATACATTAGAATTATGAACAATATTGGATACATGGAAATTATTAATTAAAAATGAATTAATTGTTAATAAATTGTACTATTTTTAAGTAGCATTGATATAATTAAAATAGCATTAATATAGCAATTTTATTGTTTAAGTATGTGTATTTGTTGCAAAATTAAGTGAAATAAAGTGAAAATTAGCTGAAATAAAAATCAATGAAATTTTAGTACTTTATTTGAAAAATTGGGGATTTATGAATGGAAAGGAAAACCATTGTTTACATATGTAATAATATCTCTCTATGTAATTTTATTATTGACAAATTTTGACAATTTTTTTTTTCTTATGTCTATTTCTGTTTTGTATAGGAATCGTACGATTTATTTTACGTACACGAATGTACGTTCGCGTTCTTACCAAACACAATATTACTTCTTTAGGTATTTCAATAGGATGTATTAAATTATTTTTCCAGCCAATGTATTAAAAATAAATTTATCTTTACAAAGTGACGAACCGTGGAATTTACTGAACTCTATATTCATAACACGCGTTTCTAACAGTTCTTTAGAGAGATATATACAATTGTTACGTGAAATAAACTGTAGCCAGTCTAAATGATTTAGACTGGCTACATTAACTGGCAAGAAGCATGTTTCTGTACCTAAATAAGGATTTATGTTTAAATTTATAGGCTACGTAGCCAGCGACGTATTTTAAACCTTCATCTTCTATGATATCAATAATAACCCATGTGTCATTACATGCCTGCTGCAGCCATATTTTATCGCGCCGAAGTGATCTGAACGTAGCCGAGGTTGTACAAATGTGACGTAAGCAGGCTGCTGCGCAAGAATGTTCTAAACTCGTCCATCGGAAAAGCATATCCTTGTATTTATATCATGTGTGTAAGGAGAAGTTTTAGCTAAAATAAGCGTGTTTGATTCTGTCCATGGGGAAATTTTCTAAACTGAGAAGTCGTTATCTTTCTACATATTTACATCATGATTAACGTAACAATAAGCTCTAATTATTACTTTAATCATAAACTGCAAGTATGTAGAAAGTGGTGATTTCTCAGTTTGGAAAATTTTCCCATGGACAGACTCAAACACGCTGGATGACACCCAAGGACTTTGATTCTGTCCATGGGAAAATTTTCCAGACTAAGAAGTCACCACTTTCTACATACTCGCAGTTCATGGTTAATGAAACAACTAGAACTTATTGGTCGTTATGTTAATCATGAACTGTAAGTATGTAAAAAAATAGCGACTTCTCAGTTTGGAAAATTTCCTCATGGACAGAATCAAAGTCCTTGGGTGTACAGTGCGCTGCGTTGATGCCTGGAGTACCGATTTTAGGGACCACGTTTCTTTCTTGATTATTTTTATGTTCATGACTGAATGCTGCGGTGATCGTTGACAGCAGCATTTGGTTGTTGGTCGTTGACAGTCGCTATTTTTCTACATACTTACAGTTCATGATTAACGTAACGACCAATAAGCTCTAGTCGTTTCATTAATCATGAACTGTAAGTATGTAGAAAGTGGTGACTTCTCAGTTTAGAAAATTTCCCTATGGATAGAATCAAAGTCCTTGGGTGTACCGTGAGCTAAAAGGTTGCAACACATTTTCTTCGATGGTTTTTGGAATGTAGACTTACTCATCAAACGGCAAACGTAATTGGTTCTCACCTGTGGATCCAACCAATTACGTTTGCCGATTGATGACATCAAAGAAAATGTGTTGCAACCTTTTAGCTCCCGACTGTACAGTGTGTTGCATTGATGCGTGGGGTACCGATTTTAGAGACCATGTTTCTTTCTTAGTTATTTTTACGTTCATGACCGAATTCTACGTCAACGATCACCGCAGTATTCGGTCATGAACATAAAAACCATCAAAAAAGAAACATGGTCCATAAAACTGGTATCTCAGGCATCAATGCAATGCACTGTACACCCAGCGTGTTTGATTCTGTCCATGGGGAACTTTTCTAAACTGAGAAGTCGCTATCTTTCTACATATTTACAGTTCCTGATTAGCGTAACGACCAATAAGCTCTAATCGTTACATTAATCATGAACTGCGAGTATGTAGAAACATAGCGACTTCTCAGTTTGGAAAATTTTCCTATGGATAGAATCAAACACGCTGGGTGTACAGTCGTGTTCATTACAGTTGCGACACTTTTTCTTAGATGCGTTTCTGAACGCGCAACTATAACGAGAGCTGAGGACATGATTGGTTCTTACTTGTGGATCCAGCCAATTACGTTCGCCGCTCGATGAGCAAGGTTACATTCCAAAAACCATCAAAGAAAAAGTGTCGCAACTATAATGAACACGACTGTACATACATGTGGTAAACTCACTACGTGATTTTAGCATAGACTTGAACCATTTTTATCGACAGTGTCGCAAAATGGATGTAATTTTAGTTTATATTTCGGTCTAAATGGATGTGCGTTGTTAGTGCACCGGGAATTTTAGCGTTATAAGAAAAAGGTCATCATGGCGCCTCTCAGGTTATACTTAGGCTGTGTTTCGAAATTTACTGTAAGTAGTGAAAATCAATGTAGCCAAGTCAGTAGGAATCCTATTAACTCTAGTAGTTTTAAATTTACGAATATAGGAGAATTACGCTGTCAGTAGTTAGTAGGAAAGCTACTAGTTTTTTGCTTCTATAATGGGAGGAAATAGAACAAAATTCTAGTGTTTCTTAGGCTCAAGTCTATTTCAAACTGCGCGCCTTTAGCGTTATTATGTTATTGGGTGCGTTCAAGAAAATGGTTCAGTGAGCGTTCAGTGATTCTTTAATATGATTGGTTCTTGTCATTAAGTATAAACCAATCACAATATAATGAGCGTTCACTAATCCACTTTGTCTGCTGAGTTGAATGTGCCCAATAACGTAATAGCGCTGGTAGCGCGAATTTAAAAAGCAACCATAGAATTATACCTCTTGTACCGGCGGGTGCAACAAAATAAAATATTCGGGATTCGGTCCGTCTGAAGGGTTGGAACCCACGAGGAGGACACTTGGAGGAGGACGCGCAGGGTGGCAAATAACACTTTCACTCTTTTATTAACATTTTTATTCCCCAATTATAAATTTTATAGATTTTCCTTTTTTAATACAATCAAATCGCGGTGAATGGATCACGTGTTATTGCGCACTCGGCCGCTGGATGTTTTGCGGGGTGTCGGGTGATCGACTTATCGCGGAGCGCGTACGTGCCGCTCGTACTTTGCGTTAAGAATCTCCCGCTGTCTCTAATTAGGCAGCCTAACTTATAGTTTCGGTGTTTCCGATACGGTGGGGCATTAGGCCCATATATGGCCATGCTTGCGTAAATCGTGCGATGCTTACGCTGCTCACACGATTGGTAAATTCCGCAATTTTGCATTTCCGATGCAACGAGCGCTCGTGGCGTGATTGTTGCTAGGCGGATATGCAAGATAATTAAAGTAGCTAATGAGGCTACAACATATCTATGTTGTTGATCAAAAGTTTACAACAGAAAGTTTACAACAGAGACAGTCACCAGTTCATACTCAGACAACTTTTCACGTGTTTTGTACGTTAACTCAAACTTACCCAGAGACAGTCACCAGCATTGAGAGTTGCGAGTTGAGGTCTTCTGATTTACTATACGTTTTTATAAATTACTCAACTGTGGTTAATGCAATGGTATGTTATTATTATATCTTGTTAATAATATCCCACGCAACACTCCTCGTCCAATGTACAAACGTTACAATATCTATTCCTGGACTCTATTTTATAACCTTAAAAATATATATTATACCATTGCATAGCTATTACATGATATAAAAGACCTACGCAATGATATCAAAACATCAATAAGGTTACAGAATCGAGGCCGGTATCGAGCTGATTATTTACTGTGGCAAACCAAAATTCATCACCAACATGCGCGCGCGTGCGAGCGTGCAGGCAAGCCGCGGGCACCAGCGTGGGCGCAAGCGCCGGCGCTAATTCAGACGCCGCCGCTAGGCGGCTGCTTTCTCGGGAGTCGAATGCATCCACCAAGCGCATATAACACGCGATTGCAACCCGTCATGCACGCATCCTCTGATCGAGGCAGAGCCCCCTTCCGGCCCTCTACTTTGGTGTAACCTAAAGTGTGCTTCCTTCAGGGCCCTCAATCTTTAGGTCGAAGAGCTTTGCGGCAAGTCAAACTGCCTCGTCAACGTCTTCGACGGGATCGTCCCGGTCCCTACCCGTATCCGAATGGTCCGGGTTGCATCTGTCCCGACAATTGCCAGGGAATCATGATACTAGATCAGGGTGTCTCGTTTCTCCCCTGGAAACTACGAGAGATCAAACTACTTCTGCACGATGGCCCTCGACGCCGGTTCCCCGTAGTCCGCACGAGAGACCAGGAAACCCAGACGTCGCCGTCCGCTCCGTCCAGCGACACCCAGACGTCGCCTACGTCTATCTCGGGCACTCCGTCGAGGCTGAGGAGTGTCGTTGTCGTCCCAGTCGCTGCATCTCCTTGCTCTCCTCGTTCTAAAACGCCAAGGCGTTTCTTTGACATAGAGAAGCACAAGAAGAGGAAGCAGAAGAAAGAAAAATTTATTTGCAACCTATTCGGCAACTGACCAACTTTTTCCAGGCGCTTTCAGGCGCCGCCTAAATCAAAACCAAAAATATTGCAGATCACACACTTACGCAATTACAACTGTATCAAGAAGTAATTTTATTAAAGAACACCTTAAACTTAGAGCGTGTGCTCATTTGTGGAACCTTCTGATATAACAAAATATAACCCACATTTACTGTTATTGTAACGACAAAATGATTCAGATTGTTATCTGGAATATACAACAACGTGATAGCCCTCAAACGAAGTGTGCTATATGAGATATAGTATTTTCTTTTTTTCTTTATTCTTTTTATATAACCATCATGTGGAAAATATTTTTAAGTTTATTACAGATAAAAAATGTCATAAAAGTAACCTTTGAAATACAAAAATATTTAAAAAAATGGAAATCAGAACTATTGCTCAAAGAATGGATTGAAGAATTTGCAACTGACAAATACATGGTTTTGTGCAAATACTGTAAATGCGCTTTGAAGGTACATCGTGCTCTTCTTATAAAGCATACTAAAACCTCGAAGCATATTAAAGCTGCTGAGCCGTTTTCAAATCAGAAACAGTTGAAATTACAACTTGACCAAGATTCTGCAAGTGCATACGAGGTGTGTTCAAAAAGTATCGCGAATTTTGTGTTTTTTCAAAAATTATTTATTTATTCATGAATATCTATTTTGTCCCCTTCAAAGTAATCCCCATGAGATATTATACACTTGTGCCAACGGTTTTTCTAATCTTCGAAGCACTTCAAAAAATCATTTTTTTTTTTATCTTGTTCAGCTCCTCCTTCGATGCCGTCTTTATCTCGTCAAGCGTAGCGTAACGTCGTCCTTTCATGGGCCTCTTCAGTTTAGGGAACAAGAAAAAGTCACAGGGGGCCAGATCTGGGGAATACGGTGGCTGCGGCATCATTAGTGTGTTGTTTTTGGCCAAAAAGTCGCGCACAAGCAACGATGTGTGAGCAGGGGCGTTATCGTGGTGCAAAAGCCAATTTTTGTTCTTCCACAAATCCGGGCGTTTCTGGCGGATTGCTTCGCGCAAATTGCGCATAACTTGCAGATAATATTCCTTATTGACCGTTCTACCCTGTGGCAAGAACTCATGATGCACCACGCCCCTGCAATCGAAGAAAACTGTCAGCAAAACTTTCACATTCGACCGAACTTGGCGCGCTTTTTTCGGTCTTGGTTCGTGCGGCAGCTTCCATTGAGATGATTGAGCTTTGGTTTCCACGTCATAACCATAAACCCACGATTCGTCACCAGTTATGACCCTCTGGAGCAAATTTGGGTCGTCGCGGACAGAGTCCAACATCTCATTAGCAATGTTCATGCGATGCTGTTTTTGGTCGCAATTGAGCAATTTTGGTACGAATTTCGCGGCGACCCGTCTCATGCCCAAATCATTGATAAAAATCGAATGGCACGAGCCAATCGATATGTTTAGGTCCTCAGCAACTTCTCTAACGGTGATTCGACGATTGGCCAATACCATTTTCTCCACTTCATTAATTTTTTCGTCTGTTGTTGAAGTGCTCGGGCGTCCGGCACGCTCTTCGTCGTTCACATCTTCTCGGCCTTCTGAGAACATTTTGTACCACCGATAAACGTTGCTTCGGTCCAAGGTAGCTTCTCCGTATGCCACAGTCAACATTCGGAATGCATCCGCGCACTTAATTTCGTTTTTCACACAAAATTTGATACAGGTTCTTTGATCCATTTTTTTGAATAGGTAAAAATCGAAGACGCTCCAAAACACGTGCAAGCAAAGCAGCTGTCAACAATTAAGTGAACATTCAAAATGGCCGAGCTTGTCGGCATAAGTGAGAGACATGAGTACCAACATAACGCCACAAAAAGATCGAAATTCGAATATACGTAACCCGCGAAAATTCAAAATTCGCGATACTTTTTGAACACACCTCGTATTCTCTTGAATCAACCACAGTCGAAATCAAAATGATTCTCTTTGTTACTTGTCATTGTGCAATAAGATCCGTTGATCATCTAAGTGCACTCATTAAGTCTGGCTTTAAGACTGCGCACAAATTTAATGAAATTAAATTGCATAGAACATAAGCTACAGCAATTTTAAAAAATATTATAGCGTCTAATTTCAAATTTGACTTAAGAACATATATAGGCGACAGCTCTTATAGTCTCTTAATCGATAAATCAACAGATATTGCAGTTTTTAAACTATTGAGAATTTGTATAATTTATTTTTCTTTGTTAAAAAGAAAAGTTGTTTTCATTTTTAAAAAATTGAAATCATTAGAAAGCGGTGATGCTCAATTATTGTAAAAGCAGTCAAAAATACTATCACAAAATATAATCTTTTTATTCAGAAAATGTATGATCTTAGAACAGATAATGCATTTGTTACGACAGGTATACATTTAATATTTCTTAATTTTTATTTAAGTTTTTAACTATATATGAGTTAAAGGTATTTTGTGTCTTTTTATTTTAATTTTTATCAAATAAATTTTATTTTATATAGCTATTGACAATGATGTTTTTTGTAAACTTCAAGAAGAAGTTCCCCATTTAATATTAATATGTTGTGTGTGTCATTCTATTCAGTTGGCTGTTTTACGTGCTATGGCAGATACACTATTTAAAAATTTAAAGTTTTTAGTTAGTAAAACGTTTAATTGGTTTTCAAGGTAAATCTCTAATTTTTTTTTTAGTTTCTGGACAATAAATAATGATAAATTTAATTTATTTACTCTTGTGCTTATTTTAGGTCGTCAGAACGACGAGAACAATATAAATTTTTATTCAAAGCCTTAAATGATGATTTAGATCCTTTGCAAATTCTTGAGGTTGCATTCATTTGTGTGTTGTCAATCGCCAATGCAGTAAGTAGGATTCTCCAGGAATGTCTAGAACTTAAAACTCATTTTTAACTTAAAAGGACAACTGATAAATGCTACACTGCAGAACTGTTATATAATATGTATGCAAACAGCCGTAACAAATTATATTTTTTATTTTTAAAACCTGTATTAGATGAAACTCAAAACGTTAACAAAGCATTTCAAACTAATAATGGCGACCCCGTAAAACTTTTAAACAATGTCACTATTCTTATTCAATAACTTGCCTAACGGATTGTGATTTCTGGATGTAAAAAAAATTTTCTAAAAGTAAATATAAAAAATTATCTTCATCCGCATCCATATCTTGGATACAATTTTGAGGAGAAAATAAAACATTATACAACAAATAGATCAGAATGATGAACGTTAACAAGATAGCCTCGTATGTAGGAATGTAAAATCTCTCCATGAGGGAGGCAAATTGCGTAACCTAACACAGGAAATAAAGCAGATGAAGATCCAGATTTTCGAAGCATGCGGATTAGATGGCCAGACAGCGGCATTGTTAGATCCGATCTATTACTCAAGCTCACCTAACAGTTTGCACCGTAACGAAGTGGCAGTTATTCTGGAGGAGAGCTTGGCACTGGCAGTAAGGAACTTTTTGCCGCTCTCCGAACAAGTTATGCTGTTACAGCTGAGAGGAAACCCACTTAACACAAACATCATCCAAGTCTATGCACCTACAGCCAACAAGAAAGATCAAGAGGTCAAAAAGTTTTATGAACAGGTCGACGAGGCCCTTTCAAAGAGATCTGAAATAAATATTATTATGGAGGACTTTAACGCGAAAGTTGGATGTACCCTCACAAATAAAATGACTGGTCAGTTTAGACTTGGGGAAGAAAACGAAAGGGGGATCGCTTGGTGCAGTTTTTCATCAATAACGACTTGGTGGTTCAGAATACGTAGTCCCAACTACCTAAGCGACGTCTGTATACTTGGAGATCGTCGCGGGATGGACATAATGGTAGCATCGTCCGTAACCAAATTGATTTTATCCCAACGAACCAGCGGTTCAGAAATTGCCTTCAATCTGTGAAAATATACCCAGCGGCAGACATCAACTCGGATTATAATTTGCTCTGTGCAAAAATAAAGCTGCTCTTAAAAAAAGTGGCTGTAAGAAACAAGCGACAAAGATTTAATTTTAAAGGGCTACAATCATCCCATGCAGCAGAGACGCTGAAACAGGAAATTAATTCAAGTCTGGCCAACATACTACCGGATGTATAAGCAAATAGCGACATGGATTTGGGATGAGAGAAAATCAAGAATGCAATCCTTCAATCTAGTGAAAAACTTAAGAATAATAAACGGCTTAAAAAAAAATTGAATGACTGATGAAATCCTGAATCTGATGAAGCGGCGATGATTTTTTAAAAATAGGAATCCAGTACAATATAATAATACCAATCGACTAATTTGGAGAAAGATTAGAGAAGTCAAGGAAGAACATCTAAAAAGGTCGTGCAGAGAAATAGAACGGCTGCAGGCGATGCACAATGATTTCCGTTTTCACAAGGAAATTAAGCGAGTGTGGAAGGCTCAAGACACCACGCCTTGTCATATGCGGATGGCAGAGTTGTATTTGTTCCCAAAGATCGTAACGCCGAATGGACAAAGTACATTCAGCACCTTTTTGACTCCAACCGAAAAGAATTACAAATACAGTTCAAGGATTACATGATGGGAGCTAGCATTCTCCTCTCGAAAGTAGATTCGGCTGTCTGTAAGGCCAGAAATCGTAGAGACCCCGGACCTGACGGACCAGTCAAGCTATTAAAATTGCTTGATAAAGGGAGCATCGGGGTGCTGACAGCACTGTTTAACCAAATTTACCAGACTGGCAACATGCCATTGGAGAGGCTAAAATCGACATTTATACCGCTACCAAAAAAGTGCAAGCCAAAGGGGTGTTCTGATTTCCGTCTTATCAGCTTGATGAGTTACACCTTAAAAATCTTGTTGCTCCAGGATCAGATTCATACTCGGTGCAAAAATATCATGGAGGGAGCACAGTTCGGTTTTCGCGGCGGACTAGGAACAAGGGACGCGCTGTTTGGCATAAACGTGTTGCTGCGAAAATGTAGAGAATTCCAAAAACCGGTTTTCGTGTGTTTCATAGACTTTGAAAAGGTATTTGATAGGGTACAGCATACGCAACTGTTCGACACAATGCACCGTATAGGATGGGATAATCTTGATATATAGCTATTAAAAAATTTATACTATAATCAAGTGGTGACAGTCAGGGTCGACGGCGATCAGCATACCGACTGCGTGCCCATCAAGCGCGGCGTTCGTCAAGGATGTGTATTGTCTCTGCTACTTTTTAATGTCTATTCCGAGATAATATTCAGTGAAGCCCTGGAGGACCGCAATGAGGGGGTGCGAGTTGGGAATGAATAGTAACATTCGATATGCCGATAATACGGCTCTCTTGGCGGAGAGCATGGAGGACCTCCAGAGATTAGTGGAGGCTGTCAGTGAGACCTGTACCAAATATGGGTTAACTATCAACACGGAAAAAAACGAAGTTGATGGTCATAAGTAAGAAAGAAATAAACCCTGGCGAACTCAGAATCAAGGGGAGAAATATTCAAGGGGAGAGTGTTCACCACTTCAAATACTTGGGAGCATGGCTAAATGAGACGGCCAGCCCGGACAAGGAGATTCGAGCAAGAATCGAAATTGCGAGATCTGCTTTTACTCGAATGAGAAGTGTTCTATGTTGCCGGTCTTCAGATTTGGCGGTCCGTTTAAGGGTGCTCCGGTGTTATGTGTGGTCGAGCCTTTTTTACGGCTGCAAGACTTGGACGCTGAAGGTATCAATGATAAATCGCCTTGAGGCGTTTGAGATGTGGTATTATCGCAGGATTTTTCAAGTATCTTGGATGGACCGTGTGACCAATGAGAGCGTATTGCGTCGCCTGCACGCAGATCGGAAACTGCTGACAATAATGAAGCAACATAAGCTGAAATATTTTGGTCATATGTTGCGTGGCCCCAAGGATGAACTCCTACAAACCATCATGAAAGGAAAAATCGAAGGAAAAAGAAGGATAGAAAGAAGAAATCTCTCGTGGCTAAGGAATATAAGAATCTGGTCCGGACTCAATGTTGAAGAACTGTTCCGGGTTGCTTCTGATAGAGAACAGTATAAAGAGCTGATCGATGGTTTCCTACGCTTGGAACAGCGAGCAAGGAACGAGAAGAAAAAGCATGTTAATAAAATTTTAACACAATTTTTTATTAATTTAATTAGAAAACGTTTTTATAGATAAATTAAAATTTAGTAGGATTTGAAATTTGCGCGTAGGATTTCAGACGTATTCTGGTAGGAAAAGCTCTCAACGAATTGGCAACACTGGTACTGAGTAACATACAAAAGGTTTTAAGTAATGCTCACGTCTTATTAAAAAAATATCAGAAAAAGAAAAAATAGTTTTTCCTTATTATTTCAGAAAATATTTATTTTACAAAAAAGTATGTTAAATAAAAAATTGAAGCTTGTGATGAGCTCTGCAAATAAGGTTCTATACATATTTTACCTAACTCCAACACTTTAGGAGTTATAATTTTAAAAACCATTTTAAAAAAACTCTGACAAATACAAATTTTTACATGTACAGAGAACGCGTGGGCTTCGCTCCTCCCCTGCACCCCCTCCCCGTACTTTTTCTAACCTAACCCATCTCGTCTCAGTGAGTCCACTAATAACGTGGTGGATGCGGGAAAGGGTGGGCCATAATTTCAAATCAAATATCGCCTTGGGCGGAGCTCCTCCCCCGCCCAAGTATCTACATTTTACGCAAAACTATTCAAACTAAAAAAAAAATTATTTTAAAACAGTTTTTCTACTATAACAACTACAATATTGAAGTTAGGTAAAATATGCATATAACTTTTTTTATAGAGCTTATTACGAGCTTCATTTTTTGTTTGACACATTTTTTTGTAAAATGAAAATTTTCTGAAATAAGTAAGAAAAACTGTTTTTTTTCTGTAATAATATTTTTTTAATAAGACGTGAGCATTACTTAAAACCTTTTCTATGTCACTCAGTACTTTCCCGTTGATAACATATGTCAAGGTCAAAGTCGTTAGAGGCTGCTCCCCTTTTGTAAAGGTTTACCAAAGATCGTTGAAAATTGTTGATTAGAGCCAAAGTTATAGCTTCTCAAAGTTGAAAAAGTCTCCCAGACCCAAAAATGTGTTTACGTTTTTTACGGTGTGTTTAAGGGTTTAAATTAAGGTTTTTGATATTATTGTTTTAAATGAAAAATTAATGTAATGTAAATATTAAATTGATGTTGAATAAATGTTAGATTAATGTTTTTGAAATTATTGTTTCAAATAAAAAATTAATGTAAAATAATTATTAAATTAATGTTTAAAAAATGTTAAATTAATGGTTATTTAAAATCATTTTTGCAAATAAATTATTAATGTAACATAAATATTAAATAAACATTAAATAAATGTTAAATAAACATTTTCCCAAATCATTATGTGAAATAAATAATTAATGAAATATAAATTTAGGGGAGAAAGGGTTAATATTAATTTCAATTTTAATAATACATGATTTTACTTAATCTTGTTCAATTCAGAACTGGTATGACTGAAAATTAATTCGGCATGTAGTTCATTGCATTTGAGGAAAGTATATAAAATCACACAAACAATACTAGCACAAAGATCTAGCTACTACCGTAGAAAGCATTTCTGTTTAATTTGTATTGATACAGTAACGGTCAAAATATCTCTCTACTTTGAAATATAAATGTTAAATAAACGTTAAATAAATATTAAATTAATATTTTCTTTAAATCATTATTTTAAATGTTTAATTAATGTTAAATAAATATTTAATAAATGTTTAATAAATATTATTGTTATAATGAATTGTACAATAAGTAATTAATATTAAATAAACATTTAAAAAAACATTTAAAAATTATTGTGTGCTGATTGGATTTATTCATGCAATATACTATTCATAAGTTGTTTAAATTATTAATGTATTCGTCAGTCTATTAAAATTATCAGGGCCATGTTAAAAAAAATGTTTATCTTTTCAAATCATTTTATTTATGTTAATAGTGTTTATCGAAATTATTTTTATTTAGTTAAATTAGTATTAGTTATTTAAACTATTATTAATCATTTAAATTAATACATTTTAATAAAGAGACTCTTAATATCAAGACGTTGCCTCACAGTACTCTATGGATTCAGACTGTTCTCGCGCTGTATTGACGAATAGAACTATGCTGATTATCATATAACGGACAAAAATTAACATAATTATGCGAGCATGTAGAAATTTATATTTAAGTATAGTAATTTGACATTAGAAATGTAAATTAATGCGGCTGAAGAAGAACAAAAACGTTCTGCTAACTATATCTTGGTTTTAAGATTAAAATAAATTGTAATTCGAAAACTAAAGAATAGCTTGTTCTCGGCTTTATATTACTCATTATTTATTGATACGAGCATGAAAATATTAACATGAGAATATTATATATACAAAGTTTTCGACAATTAATAATAGAAAATTTAAGAACTAATTTTAGATGATAAAATAAGACAAAAATAAAAAATAATAACATTTTGAGGCTTTATTTTTTTTAATTTTAATGTTCGTAAATTATAATGTTTATAATTCTAATATTTACACGCTTTAACCCTTAAACACACCGATCCTGTAAAATACGGAAACACATTTTTGGGTCTAGGAGACTTTTTCAACTTTGAGAAGCTATAACTTTGATTACAATCGATATTTTTCTACAATTTTTTTTTTAAACAAAAGTGCAAAATCTCAAGAATGTGATTGCATAATCGGCATTGACAAAAAATAATTTATTGTAAAGTTATAAAAGCAAAATCATTAAGCAAAAATGAGTAATTGGTCAAAATCCACTTTTCCTTCAAAAAATCATATCTTCGCAACAAAAAACGTTTAAGGACATTCAAATACGGCATTTTAAAGCTAAAAAATCACTTTCAAAATAAAATTTGGCAAAGTCATTTCTTTTAAAAAGTATAATTATGTAACATGGAGAATATGAGGTATTTTTTGGCATCTAAAAATCCACTTTAAAAAAAAAATCATATCTTTGCAACAAAAAACTTTGAAGAACTTTACAATACGGCGGTTTAAAGCTAAAGATTCATACTTTCAAAAAAAAATTATATCATTGTCATTTCTATTAAAAAATGTACTTATGTAACAAGGCGAATATGAGGTATTTTTGATTAAATTGTGTCTAAAATTCAAAATTGATGTGTTTCATGATATATTTTGGAAAAACTCCCTTTTTTAGCATTTTGTAGTATTCCAACTTTAGACAGAGTATATGTGAGTAACATTCGCAAACTCACTTGTTCGAACGTATTTTGTCCTGCTTTTTTATGTAAAATACTCACAAAAAATGTTTCACTTACACACTATATGGGTCGCATTGACCCTAACAAAACTTTGCTGCCGTGCCGTTTGAATTCTAGTTGACCAAAAAAATTGATCAATCATATCAATCGAAAGAAGAGATTTTAAACTTTTTTTTATGTCTTCGTCCGAACCTCCTATCTCATTCCGTCTTCACATTGCAAGCGTTCAAAACTTCATATGGGGTCTCTCAGACCCACTTACGTGTTTAAGGGTTAAGCACTTTTCACATTAATATTATATTTAAACAGTTAAAATTAAAAACATAATTGCCATTTAATCTTGATTTTTGTTTGAATTTATTATCTAGATAATAAATTCTCTTTAAATTTTCTCGCACCAGTTGCTGTACATCATCTACACACACACACACACACACACACACACACGCACGCACGCACGCACGCACGCACGCACGCACGCACGCACGCACGCACGCACGCACGCACGCACGCACGCACGCACGCACGCACGCGCGCGCGCGCGCACACACACACACACACACATGTATATATGTGTGTGTATATATATATATATATATATATATATATATATATATATTCATATATCTCAAAGACTTCATTATAATATTGCAATAGATATTACAAGATTTGTGTTTTTTTTTGTTAGCATGATTTCTTTACCTTTTATCTTTTTTTTTTCTTCAACATGAGAAGAAAAAGAAAAAAGATGAACTCTGCAAGAGTTTGAACTAAAAAGAACAAGCTTAATATTTATCAGAGATTTTTTTAAATTTCTATTTATTAATTAAATTCAATTTGAATCGTATTCGAGAGAATAGAGCGTTGATAATAATCGACACACTGACCTGCAAGTTGCTCGTTCTCAATTTGAATCGTTTTTTACTGAAATGCTGACTTCACTGCTTCGTTTCGTAAAGTTAGTTGCAAAATGATACACGCAGATAACAGAACCAAACAGATTTTATGTCTACATCAGAGCATCCTTTTATACTCTGGAATGAAATGGCAGATCTATGTATGTATAGTTTCAATTGGCACTGTAGATAATGATCATTGTGAATACAAGGTCTAATGATCTGCTTCGTCATCGTTTATATCGGCGGACTTCCTGATTCATTCTGAGCCTTGGATAACCGAGAACTTGACTGATATTAACCTCATGTCTACTTGTCGTTCAAGAAAGCAATAGATACTAACCTAATAAGTGCAAGAAGTGTGATCATAAACTGCAAATGCAAGAAGCAGCTAAACGCATACACATACATCATCTTGCAAACCTATACGGAAAGAACAATTTTATTGCAGCATCTATTATAAAAATTTAGCTAGATACAGATCAGAAAATAATTTTATGTTGCGTGATCAAAATAATTGTATAAGACGTCTAAGCAAGATAATGTTACTGCAAACAGTTTTGACTTTGTAACAACCAAGTTAAGCATCGGATACAATTGTTTAAATGTAGTTCAACATAATTATTTTTACATCCGTATTTCAGTAAAATTATTCTTTTTGTGTATTTTGTAATTTTTAACAACAATTTTGTTATTATTAAAACGTCTTTGCGCTTTTTATCATATATTATATATGCTTAATAACGTTATAATGATAACAAAATTATTGTTAAAAATATGGAAAGGATCTGCTGACTCTCGAGACTAAAAAAAAAACTTGTTTCATAATCAAGAATGATAAACATTAAGGAAAATTACAAATGAATACGTAAGATATATTATACAGTGCATATATTAAACAAGAAAAATTTCAGAAGAATATCTGAAATTCAGAAGAATATAAAATTTATTAGATTTTGAAGATGTAATTTCCAAAATTAATTTATTATTTGTTCTGGATATTGTCATTTAAAACATGCGTAATTTTTCTGAACGACGAAAATATAGTGGACTTACAAAGATCGTCTATAAAGTATAAAATTATGACATTTAAGAGAAAATTTATATACCATTAATGTTTCGAGAAGTTTTTAGAAAAATTTCAATCACTTACACGTTATTTTACGTGCAACAATTCTGAAATAATTTTGCAAAACGTCATTTGAAATAGTGCAATAGAAGTATTTATAAAACCTGTAACATGCATTAAATTAAAAAATATAGTAAAACAAAAAGTTATAATATCAAAATGACCTCAAAACGGTTCCAAAAAGTAACTTTTTCATTAATCATAATTAATTTTTATATCATTTTCACATTATTTGTGATGTTAGTTATGACTTGTACTATTTAGACATGACTTGTAATAATATCAGAGCAACAAATTAATACACATACATTATACATGTTTGGTATAATTGAATCGTGAGACAGCAATAATCACACATAATTGAGTAGGTAGTAATAACATGGCAAATAGAATTTGTCTTATGCTTTAACATTTTTAAATTTAGAAAAGATTATTTTCAATATTTTAAAGACAAAAGTTAACAAACGCTATCCAAATATTGTTCAAATTTTATTTTATAGTAAGATATACAATGTTTATCCGGGAAATAATGAGAATGATTCTGGAGAAAATACTTTTATTGAAATCAGGTTCACATACACTTACAAGGAAATGTTTCGAGATTTCTCCCATTCGATTTTAACGAACTTTTAATATGTTGTTGTATAGATAAAAATAAGAGACGTATTTTTTTATACGTGCCGTTTTCACTTTTGGGATTGAAACACCCGTTTGAAGAAAATCGGTTTTTTTCCGAAGCGTATATCGAAACTACAAGAGATAGAGAAAAATATTCTAAATAAAAGTTGAATGGCTCGAAGAGTACTGTATAACAGCGATAAAAAAAATTTTTTTACACTTTACCCCACTACTTTCTTATTTTTTTTTTTTAAATTTTTATTTCTCTTTATAAACAAAGTAAAGCTTATTTTATTACAAATTTAACGGTATATGATAATGTTACGATGCGACATTCCCATTTTGCAAAAATAATTAAAAACCTCTCTATACGCATGGTACACGCACCCGTCCGCGCGTTTGTGCGCTACGGAAACGACTCCCTCCGAATTCGACGTGTCTTTAATATGTTGTACAGATAAAAATGAGAGACACGTATTTTTTTATACGTGTTTTAATGCACTTTTAAGGGTGAAACACTCCTTTGAAAAAAATCGGTTTTTTTCTTTCGAAGCATGTATCGTCGAAACTATAAGAAATAGAGAAAAATGTTCTCAATGAAAGTTGAATGGCTGCAAGAGTACTTTATAACTTTATATAGTAATAAAAAAATTAAAAAAAATTTTTTAAATAAATTAGAAAATAAGTGCAAAGTTTAAGGCTCCTAACAAATAACAATTCAAATGAGACAAGAAGAGCTTTAGAGACGTGCAGGGTGTTGTGCGCTAATACAAAATAAATACCAAGGTAAATAAAGTAAACGTTTCGACTATTTAATTGCTAGTCATCTTCCGTATAATATTTGAATCTATAACAACGAAACAATTAAATAGCAAATCGTAAGACAAACTTAACGCAACATTGATCAATAAATTAGGATCTTACCGAATATATCTGCGATATCAGTTTACGAAAAACGTACCACATTGAATCGAGTTTACAAATGTGTCAAAAAGCGTCTTAGTTCGAGATGTATCCTCGAGAAACGAGTGAAGAGATATTGTTTTTGGAACATAAGTCTAGAAAACCTGCACAAAAAAGAAAGAAGAAACAACAATATTCAACGTCAGAATGTAATAAATAAATAAATAAATACAGATAAAAATGATAATAACTATAATAGATTGAGAGCTGTGCAAGTCAAGATCATGAAATTATAAGAAAGAAAAAAAAGAACTAACGTACAGTCGTTTTGACGTACAGTTAAAATATAACAACAAAAAATAATAAATTAAAAGCTGTACAAGTTCAATAATAAAATTGTAATATGAAATAAATAACATGAAAAGAATAATACAGATCATACTTATGAGTTCCGAAAACTTAATATATCCTATATGATGTTGGTACGAATGTACATCACAGAGTGTTGTGAAACGAATCATAAGGTAAGAGAATTGTCGAAACAGAACGATATAAGTAGGAAAGGGGAGGGGGGAAAGGATTAGACATTAAAGAGGGGAAATATGATCGAGAATAGGGAGATACGCCTCAAAAAGCAATTCGGTATCACTTTGTTTGTTGAGTCTTTTTTGTTGTCTCTTTATGTGTAACATTTCAGATATCCATCTTTTTTTAAAGGATGATTCTTTATCTAAGATTTCTACATTGTCCCAATTAAAATGATTATTCTTGATACAATGCTTCGAAATAACGGAAGGAGAACTAGATTTTCTGATATCCGACTTATGTTTCGTAACTTTTGTTTTTAGCTGACATTTTGTCTGTCCCACATAAGAAGACTCACAATCTCTACAATTAATTTTGCAGATTGCATCATTGCACAATAATCGGTCAATGTGATTTTTTCCCGCAGTTATAAATTTATTAAATTTAAAGGGGATTGTAAAAGCTACGTTGCAGTCATACTTAGTGGGAAAAATTGGGAAAGAGTAAAAATTTTTTGATGAAAATGTGGAAGTGATAATGAAATTATTCTGTCCACCATACCAAAAACAATACCTTTTTTGACACAACGAGTGATGCGGAAAAAAATTTTTTTAAATATTTTCCTCCATCACCTACCTATTTTTTTTTTAACTTTTATTTCTCTTTATAAGCAAAATAAAGTTTATTTTATTATGAATTTAATGGTATATGATAAAATTATGTTCCGACATTTCCATT
Source organism: Solenopsis invicta (assembly GCF_016802725.1). Classification (NCBI taxonomy): domain Eukaryota; kingdom Metazoa; phylum Arthropoda; class Insecta; order Hymenoptera; family Formicidae; genus Solenopsis; species Solenopsis invicta. Next base: position 2,547,267 of record NC_052677.1, on the reverse strand, counting down.
TTCCAAAAATAATTAGAAACTTCTCCATAAGCATATGGTACATATATTCAATACTTTACGCATCATGTTTCTCTCTTATTTTTCCATAATAGGAGATGATAAAAACATTTCGAGGACAGTCTGAGTAAATATCATAAAATCGCACACATCGAGAAAAGCATTTATGTAACACTTGAATGTATACATATTAAGGTCAATACTGCCGAGACGTAAAAATTAAATTTCAAGATAAGAGATGATCCAAAATGCATGCGCCAAGTGGCGTCGTTATGCATATTTCTACACTAATCAAATTTTGTATATAATGAATATAAATTGAATTGTATAATGCAGTATAAAAGGTGAAAATTCTAACTAATTTTTAAATTAGTTTTATGTTAGTTCTCTTGTTAGTTGATGAGCTGACATTAGATAATAAAGGTATGGAATGTGTGAGTAATAATTTTTTTGTAAACCAAGTCTCCTTGTCTGTAAAATGCTGAAGAGAATAAATGTTCTAGTCAAATCATGTAGACCAGTAAATAAATGTTTAACTTATATTAATAATATTTATTATTTTGTACACAAAAAATTAATGTCTTACAACACCGTAATTGTTGTTATTCTTCAGTTTGGTATCATTTTATTTTAAAATAACCAAGAGAAATATTTGCAATTAAAAACAAGTTATGCATAAATAATAATTTCTTTATTCATAATTAGTTTTCCGTACATACTGTGACATATTATCCAACAAATTTGACTAATTTGAGTGGTTTAAAAAAAGTCACTATTATTTTACTATTACTATTATTATTATGAAACTGTTAGTTCAACATTTATTGTATTGTATTGATTTGTCTTCATGTTCTTTCGCGTAGTCAACGCCATATAAGACAAATCCGTTTTATTGTAATATCGAACGTACGAATGAGTAGGCGGCACCACGCATGGTTTTTAATTATTCTTGGAAAGGTCGCATCATAACTTTGTCATATACTATTAAATTAAAAAAAAAAAGCTTTATTTTACTTATAAAAAAAAATTTTGAAAAAAAAGGTAGGTGGTGGGGAAAAGCATTAAAAAAATTTTTTTTTAATTTCTTTTTATCGCTGTTATAAAATACTCTTGCAATCATTCAACTTTCATTCAGAACATTTTTCTCTATCTTTTATAGTTTCTACTAGTGATATGCCGGATAATGAAATTGCCGGATATTAGATATCAAATATCCAGCAAAGTAAAACCGGATACCGGATATTTTCCGGATATCCGATACTAATTCCTGAAGAATATGCTTCATAAGTGATAACTATTTAATTATTTATTATTTATAATCGTCAAAGTTATATAACATAAATTTTTTATATTATTATTTGTTATGTTATTACTTTATTTTTTATTTTTTATTAATAAGAATAAATTAAATATAAATAATTATAATAAAAACCAAGAAAAGTATCAGATTTATTTATGATTTTATATTTTATTTACATTATAGTTTCAACTTTATTTAAAAATTGTAGTTTAATATTAATAAATTTTTTATAATGAATAATAACATTTCAGCATTCTGCGATGACAACCTATTTCGATTATCAAAATAAACTAACTTTCCTGCACTAAAAAGTCTTTTTAAATTGACAGAAGAAGGAGGAGCACTCAAGTATTTTATAACCAAAGTTTTGAGATTAGGCTATTCCAAAGCATGTGTTTTCCATCATATTAAAGATCCTCATTTCTAGGTGACAATGGTAACACGAGGTATTTTGTTAACTCAGCATTGTAGACAGCAGTTTTCTTTTTACTTCTGTCACTTGGTTATCTCTCAAACGATGTTGTGCTTAATGAATCATCAAGATTGCTATTATCAGTATCAGATTTTGAATTATTTACTATGTCGTCGAAACACTTCCAAATGTCCTCGTGTATTTCGCTTATGACATCTCGTTCTTGAAGAGAGCTGACGTTATGACTCTGCGTATTGTTTCGGTATCATTAGTGACTCTTATATTCATTTTTAGTAATTCTTCAATAATCCACTGTTTAGCCTTATTTTCGTCTGAACAAAATTTTGTTTTGAACCTTGGATTTAATACGGTAGCGGTAGTACAAAACATTTTTGGTTCTTAACATTGAGTCCTACATAACAATAGAAAATATAATTATTTATTTCGAAGAAAAAATAATAATGCAAATTTATTAAAGTAATAAACATTATAGCAATACCTATAAGATTAAAAAATCGTTCTTCCATCACTTTTCTGAGATCTTCTTTCAACATCACTACTCCAGTATCCTTTTGTCGTTTTGAAAGATATGAGTGTAGAGTAACAATTGCTGGAATAACGTATCCAATTGTCTCACAATCTGAACTGGCCATTTTAGTCATTTTTTCAAACGGTTGGAGAACACGTATAACGTTTTCTACCATATTCCATTGCATAGCCGTAAGGCTTGGTATGTTTTTCTCCGCAGCATATGCAGTTACCGCCTGTCGTTGTTCATGAAGCCTTGACAAGATATGAAATGTAGAGTTCCATCGTGTAGTAACATCTTGAAATAACTTATGAAATGGCAATTTCAAATTTTCTTGTATGTTTTTGAGTTTCGAGCAGGCGAGTGAAGAATGGCTAAAATGTCTAACAATTTTTCGACATTTTCCCAAAATTTCAACGAAATTTTGATTTTTAAAAATACAATCGTGAATCACGAGTTGTAAAGTGTGAATAAAACATCCTACACTCTTAATCACTCTCTCCTAATATATCTGTAAGATAAAATACGCAATATCGATAATTTTAAATCAATTAATCAACGGTAGGGGAGGCCGGGGTAAGATGTTCCTGGGGTACGTTGTTACGGTGGTTATAATTTCAAAATAAAAAAAATAGTGATATGTTCTAAGTACGTCACGAAACAACCGATCACGCAAGTGCGGCAACTATCTTAATATCGCAAGTAGCGTTTAACTTAATTTACGCCGCGGTCTGTGTAAAGACATGCTCGTAAATCAAGTAAGTAAATATTTGTCCATCGTAATTTTTTGGTCTATTTCGCTTATTTAAGGTAGTTCCTATTATTTATTGTGTTTATGTAGATGGATATACATTCAGAAATATGATATACTAGTGTTTATTCGTCCATTTTAATATGTAGGCAAAAAATTGCATCAAGATGTTACATGTGTCAAATGGGGCTAGTTGTTACCATAATTTGGAGTACGTTGTTACTCTGGAAAAATTTGCCCTATCGCATATGTGCAGTTGTCTATATCGATTCTCATTTTGTTATAGGATGCGAACATATAACAAAAGACAGAAAAAGTTTTAATGGAATATACAACATTTAATCTCAAAGAATTAAAGTGGAAGCAGAAATAAAAGAATTTTATTAAAATAAAAAATTTTTAAATTACAAAAACTTGACACTGTTAGATATTTAAATATCTATCTAATAATCAAATGTTGTAAAGTATAATAGTAACTTAGAAAATTATAATAATTTACAATGTTACTTAAATGTTAAAGAAACTTAATCTGTAACTTCTAATTGTTTTTATATAACGCATATTTTACAAGTGTTACATTTATTGCATTTGTTCTAACAATTCTTTTCCTTGCTTTCCTTATCCAGTAGCGCCATGTTTTCATAATTAAAAAATTTTTTATTTTAATAAAATGTTCTTATTTCTGCTTTCTTTAAGTTTTTAATATTTAACTTTTTATTGTTCTTCTAAAAGAAGAACAATAAAAGGTTAAGAACAATAAAAAGTTGATTCTTTTTTTATTTTATTATTATTTAAATTAGGTACGTAAAAAGATCACAAAGATTATCTTAATATTGTTTTCCTAAAAAACTGAAAATTTTTTTATTTTATTATTATTTAGATTAGATATTTAAATTTATTATTTAGAAATAGCGTAAAGATCATTTCAAAGTACTGATCTCATATAAATGTTTGTCACAAAAAAATGAGATAAAATATAGTTTTAAATGTGGTTTATAATTATTATAAACTCTATGATTGATAACATAATTATAATTAAATATAAATATAAATATCAGTTGTTTAGCTTTAATGTACCTGATTGTCTCGTTAGCTCATTAAATATTAATTATAAATATAATTCACGTGTTTTGATTTATTAAAAAAATTTTTTTTTTTTAAATGACTTTGGGTTTTTAATCGTCTGTATGTGTATGTAGTTGTGAAGGAATTAACTAAGAGATCGAGTAAGTTTTCTATCTGTTTAATATCTAACGTTTTGAGTATATAACGCCCGAGTTACAAGATGTGTTGAGTCAATTTGGCGAGAGAGAGCGTTTCTTCTCTTGGTCGCTTTGTATAAGCTTCGAAAATGACCGTTTGGTCCGCAAATTCGAAGCTGTATACGATTTTCCTTGTTTGCGAATCTTCTGACAAACATGTTATTTATTTTCCTGAATATTATTTTTCGAACTTTCCGTTAGGCATGTGGCGAAAGGTCGCCACATGACTATATCTTTTGGTAACAAGTTACCCCAGTGCAGTAACAACTAACCCCATGAAGGGGTAAAACGTTCCTCTCTGACTCTGACACTTATAAATAACTTTGTACAAAAATCAATGATAATATACTACAATTAACCTTATAATCCTAAAATACAATAAATTTGATGATAAATCAGTCAATAGTCAAAGGAACAATAAATTATTTTACTAGCCATTTTTGATATTTTCTTAAAATCGGAACTTTTGTCCCCGGTCTCCCTTATGTCATGGTAACATTTTTGCAAAACAAATTTTATGTAATTGTAAAATTGTTTAAAAGTACATACCAGTTCCTATAATCATGTTACAAGCATTATCCCTTAAAATGAGATAAATTTGACTAGAACTTATATGTCATTCTTCCATCACATTATTTAATGTCTGATATTGAAACCATTCAAGCAGAACAGGAAGTCATCACGACGTTAAAATAATGTCAAAGTGACTGCAAAATGATCATTAAAAGTCACTTTTCAATCAATTACGATTCATTTTGATGTCATTTTGACACAATTATGAATCACTTTGATGTCATTTTCACTTGTTGTTCTGCTTTGACAGTATGACTATCAGAGAAGTGTTTCGCCCTAAGTACAAGTATTTCTCTGTGCATATCATCACTACGTATAAAATGAGTTGTCAGACTTATAAATGACTCGTTATTTGCTATACTAGTCCAAATATCGGTGGAGAACGATATGTTTATCGCAGTAATTAATTTTTCTTTAATACATGTTTTCAAATTTTCATACAGACGTGGCATAATATTTTAGAAAAATATGTTCTACAAGGTAGTGGATACTGCGGTGCCAAATATTTTATTAACCTTTGAAAGCCTTTTCGCTCAACTAGTGCGAATGGTTCAGCATCAAGAGCCATCATTTCGCTTAAAATATAACAAAAATAAATAGTTGACAATTTTAAACTTTATAAAACTAATTTATTATTATAATACGAACGTTTGTTTATTAGAAACAATATTAGACATAACTTGACGTTGATGTTACTTACGAATTTTAGTATTAGCATAAATATTTAATTATTTAATATTTATTTATCATGATTTTATAAAATATATATAGCGTTTCTCTTAAATATATATAAAAATAAAAAGTATTCATAGATCTTTTTGGTTATGTTCATCGCTTTTGGATCATCCAAAGACCACATTTCTTTTTTTTTAATTAAAGATTGTAAAGTATGCTGATGAAATTTTGAGTGAGAGATTGATGATGAAGAATTTAAGTTTACAGTTGGTGGATCAGCTTCAATATTTGTATTTCCATCCATGTTTTCTATTGCCAATGGATGTTTACTTTTCAAGTGATTCCAAGGTTTTGTAGAGAATAATTTAGGCGTTTTTCATCTCATGATTTTTTTTTGCGATGATTCGCAAAGCAAACATTCTGCTTTTTTTCATCATCACTACATATTTGAAAAAATTTCCATATGTTGGATTTTCCTTGTGCCATTATGTTTTATAATTGAATGCAACAATAAAATAAATGATATATTCTTCAGGTCATTTACACCATGTGGAAGATAAAATCGATAATTTTCTCTAATCACTTTGCTATTAATATCTTCTTGTAAGTTAGGTTAGAAAAACACTCATACCTTTCACCGTTATTGAAAATAAACCTTTAAAAAGATTGTACAAAAGAGAGCCAACCTGATAAAAAATGATTAGCTTTATTCCTAGAGGACTTTGCGTATCAAATCCTACATTAATGGCGCCAATTTTAAATATCAAATTTTGATCTGATATCCGGCTATCCGGCCGGATAGTACAAAAGAGCCGGATAGGCTTGATACCGGATAGTTGCCGGATATTCGGCACATTCCTAGTTTTTACGATACACGCTTCAAAAGAAAAAAACCGATTTTTTTTAAAGGGGCGTTTCACCTTTAAAAGTTCATTAGGGCACGTATAAAAAAATACGTGTCCCTTATTTTTATCTGTACAACGTATTAAAGACATGTCAAATTCGGAGGGAGTCACTTCCATAGTGCACAAATGCGCGGACGGGTGCGCATACCATGCATATAGAGGTTTTTAATTATTTCTGGAAAAAAGGAATGTTGCATCGTAACTTTATCATATACCGTTAAGTTTGTAATGAAATAAATTTTATTTTGTTTATACATAGAAATAAAAATTTTGAAAAAAAAAATAATTGGTAGGGAAAAGTGTAAAAAAAATTTTTTTATTTTATTTTATTACTGTTATAAAGTACTCTTTGAGCCATTCAACTTTCATTTAAAATATTTTTTTCTATCTCTTATAGTTTCGACGATATACACTTCGAAAGAAAAAACCAATTTTCTTCAAAAGGGTGTTTCACCCTTAAAAGTAAAAACGAGCAAGTATAAAAAAATACGTGTCTGTTATTTTTATCTGTACAACAACATATTAAAGGCTCGTCGGAGGGGGATACTTCGAAACCTTTCTTTGTTAGTAGTTTTTAAAGTAGTTTCTTTGAGAGTCTATACACCGCGTCTAACGTTGCTACCACTCTCCATAACAGCGCTAGAATTTTTCAACAAAGATGTTCAAGATCGTCGTCACAGCCAGACGTTTTCCATGGTCCCAAAATGGTTTCTTTTCAAGTCAGATTTGATGCGAGAGAACAAAAAGAAGTTGCACGGGGCTATGTCTGGGTTGTAGAGTGGTTGTGGAAGCGTTGAAATGTTCTTTGTAGGCAAAAACTCCCTCATCGTTAACGCAGTGTGGCTTGATGCGTTGTCGTGATAAAGGATCCACGTGTGCTGGATTTTTGAACGGACGCGCGCGACTTTTTTTCTCAAACGATCGAGTACCTGGACAAAAATGCTGCGTTTATTGTTTGTTCGGTACAAACTCCTTGTGGACGACTCCTCTGCGGCTGTGACAAGGACCTTGAACAGTGTCTCCGTTGAAGAATTCCAGCACTGTTATGGAGAGTGGCAGTAACGTTGGACACGGTGTATAGATTCTCAAAGGGACTACTTTGAAAACTACTAAATGTATTTAAACCTGATTTCAATAAAAGTATTGCTCCATTTTCATTACTTTCCGGACAAACTATGTAAATACAGAAATGTTATGCAAACGTTATACTATATGTATACATGTGTATATACATTGTTTGTGTAACATTTCTGTACTTGTGTGTGTGCGCGCGCGCGTGTGTGTGTGTGTATTATATATACAATACATATACTTTATTTTTTTTACAAAACCCAAGTGATGTTATTTCTGTATTGAAAAATCTTCCTTTTCCAACCCACGTAGTAGTATTTTTCATTTTTTTTTTTTTTTTATAAAACTTAAGTGGTACTATCTTTATATTTTTATTGAAAAATCTTATTTAAAGCGGAGTTGTACGTACTTAAAAAAAATAATATCTTAAATTGTGTAATCTAATTCAACTTAAATGATATGCATTTTTCTAAAAAAATGTATGAAATTTTTAAATTGTGTCAATTATAAAAAGATTATATTACTATTTGAAATAACTGTTGTACTACTTTTTGTAAATAAAATCCTAATCCTGAATCTTTATTTTAATAAAACCCAAATAGTAGCAACTAAAATTTTTTTCTAAATAAAATTCAAATGTTATTATCTTTGTATTTCCATTAAAAAATTTTTTTGTTCTAATTCAAGTAGAAGTATTTAGATAAGTTTCAATAGAATATAATATTTAATCTCAAAAATTTAAAAAGGAAATGGAAATGAGAAAATTTTATTAAAATAAAGAATTTTTTATGAATAAAAACTTGGAACTACTACGTGTAAAGATCGTGTTAAAATATCATAGTAATAGTAATTTAGAAAACTATAATGACTTACAATGTTATTTAAATATTAACGAAATTTGATCATAAACTTACTTTGCGTAATCGCTTTTATCATATATCTTACAAATGTTACATTTATCGCATTCTTTCTTATTTCAATTTTTTCATTATATTTTTTTACCTAACAGTGCCAAGTTTTTAAAAATTGTACATTAAAAATTTTTGATTTCAATAAAATTTTCTTATTTCTGCTTTCTCCTTAATTCTTTGAAATTAAAATTATATACTATAATTATATACTATAATACTATATTCCAATAAAACTTTTTTAAATACACTCACTTAGGTTAGAACAGAAAGATTTTTCGATGGAAATACTATTTGAATTTTATTTAAAAAAAAATTGAAGTTACCACCATATGGGTTTTATTAAAATAAAGATTCTACCATTTTGATTTTATTAGTGAAAAGTAGTACAGCAGTTATTTCAAAAAATAATACATTTTCTTTATAATTGGTGCAATTCAAAGATTTCATACATTTGTAACGACCTGACTTTCGCGCACGGGGCGGCGTGACTTCGGCGGGCGAGAACGCGAATAGGTCGCCAAGAGAACTAGACGTGCGTTGGGTGATGAACAAAGTAATGCTGTTTATTAAGTGCTTAACGAAATATACAGAATAACGTTCGTGACGCGGCGCGCAGACGGACAAATGGCGGTGACGCTCGGACGGACGTAACGAGAGACTTAATTCTACGCACGGACGGACCAACGGAAATATAACGCGCGGATGGACAGGAACGGAAATTATCGCGTTCGCACGGACGGTATTTAAGAATTGCGGACTATATGCACACGAGGGATTCCAAGCCAAGTTTCTCGAAATTCGGAATTCCTGTTTACGAGTCGGTGTCGTGGCCTTGCTGAAGGCCGCGGCCCAGTGACTATAGACGTCGCGCGCGCGGTACAGCTGTACTGGGCAAAAACGATCGCGACGCGCTGCGGTTAATACCGCGATGTTGTGCGGCGGTGGCAACGACTGACGCCAAGATCTCTTGATAGAGGCGCGGAACTCCACACCCCTGGTCGTGAGTTGATGCCGTTGGAACGGAAGAGCGGATTGAGGTGTTTCCGACCCACCGAAATCTCTCGGTGGAGCCCAAGGCACTTGAGCCCGTAGAGTCAGAGAACGGATCTGTGCTCTTTGCCAAGATCATTTGGCAGAACCTAAGGCGCTTGAGTTCGTATACGAGCGGATAAGAAAGCGGCAGGAGAAGCGGACTCGGCGGAATAGCGGAATCGGCAGAGAATGTCCCGAGTGTCGAAGCGGTGGCGTTTATATAGCCGAATCTCGAGAGGAGGGGCGGTACGGGGATACGGACGGTACGGCGGAGAGGGAATCCCCGCCACTCGAGATTTGGTAACGGTCGTTACTTCGACCGCTCCTCGGGCGCGTGCGCGCGGAAACGGTTTAACGCGCGGATGCGTTCTCGCGCGCTACGCCGGTTTTGAGTCGTTTATGCGGCGCCTTGCGCCGGCTGTTCGGCTGTTCGGCGGATGGTCGGCCGCCGGACAGCTAGGAACGGTCCGATGGGGACGCGGCAGGGCGGTTTGTCGCGGCAGGGCGGTTTGTTACACATTTTTGTAAAAATTACACATTATTTATGTTAAATTAGATTACACAATTTTAAGACATTACTTATTTTTAAGGAAATATTACTTGGGTTGGAATAAAAATTTTTAATGAGAATACAAAGATAGTGCCACTTAAGTTTTATAAAAAAAATTAAATGTAGTACCACTTGGGTTGAAATAGGAAGACTTTTCAATACAGAGATAATATCACTTGGATTTTGAATAGAAATTGAAGATAGTACCACCAGTATTGTTAGACCCTGAGTTATTCGCGCATGCACGATATAATTAGTGTTGTAACCGGTACATCGAGAAATGAGCGCGTTAATCTTGACGGACTCGTCGTTAGATTAGGATAAACCAAAAAAATTGTATTCTTAACTTAAGAATATACCACATAACTATAGTATATTTTCATCTAAAATACGCGCCAAAACGATCCTGTTAATTTAAAAGGGAAATCTTCTAAAAAATCATTATATTCTTAATATGAAAATATACAGGATGTCCTATTTTACACGACGACCTCAAATATCTCTTAAACAATCCATTTTAGAGAAAAATGTTTCAGACAAAAAATGCACAGTTTTAAGGAGGATAAATAATTGTAAAATTGATTTTTACAAAATCTCATTTTTATAAGATTATATGGAGTTGATTTTTTAATAGAACTATATGATGTTTTTGCATGATTTCTTTGATTATTTTGTATATAAAATATTATAAAAATATTATTGTCGAAAAATCATTAATTTACAAAATATTGAAATTATTGATTTGTCGATAATACTACCTTTATAATATTTTATATTGTAACGAACCGCCTTTCCGCTCCCCCCTCGGACCGTCCATCGTTCCGGGCTGTCCGGCCGAACAACCGCCGGACAGCAGAAACCTGGCGCATAGCGCCGAAAATATACTCCGACACCGGCGTAGCGCGCGTTGACGCATCCGCACGTGAGGTCTGCGTGACAGATCTCCGCGCGCACGCGCTCGACCGGAGTGGCGACCGCCGGACCGATCTCGAGCAGCGGGGAGACCCCCACCGACTCCGTACCGTTCCGTACCCCCGCACCGTCCCTGCTCTCGAGATTCGGGTATATAAGCGCCGCCGCTCCGAGAGTCGAGCGGTCTTCTTCTCCGTCCACTCTCTGATCTGGAAGAAGCCCATCCTAGCGCTCACTTGGGAGTTAAGAGCCTTAGCTTCCGCCAAGCAGTCTTGGCAAGAGCCTTCCGCTAATCCCGATACCGCCGATAGAAACGGGCTCAAGTACATCTTGGGCTCCACCAGGAGATCCTGGTCGGCGATTCCCGATCCGCCGTCCTCACTACGGTATCGACTCACGACCTGGGGTGTGGAGTTCCGCGCCTCTACCAAGGGCTCTTGGCGTGAGTCGATCACCACCGCCGAACATCGCGGTATTAACCGCTCGCGACGGGAATCCCCGCTCCGCGTACACTCGCACCGAGCGCGCGTCACTTACGGCCGTGGCCACGGCCTTCAGCAAGGCCACGGTCTGCGCGCGTCAACACCGGCTTCGAGTTCTCGGAAGTAGTATATGGTTAGCCATGGGGCGTCAAAACAAATGACGTCACTGGCGCCAGTCTTATCAGTGAAATGGTGGGGGTAGGGAGACGAGCTAGCAGTAAAAGGGCCAAGTGGAGGGGAGGGTCTGACGAAATTTGGAGCGGGGCGTGGAGGACCTGACGATATCAGGACCGGTGGGAGGGGCGGGGAAGACCTGACGATATCAGGAGCGTTTTTATTGGGAAGTAAAGGGGATGGCTCCGGGAGGAATTAGAGTGTGCTTATTGGTTTCCCCCACGGCTGCCCCAGGAGCGGATTGGTTGAAAAACAGGTATTTTGGGAAATATTTAGCAGCAAATTGCGGAACGGGTAAAAGAGGCCTGAGAAGTCGAAAGGTCTTATCTGAAAATTACGATAGAAAGGACGGAAGCGCCTTTTACGATATACATATGCTTTCAAAGGTATGGTACGTTTAGAAAAAGATAATTATCAAAAGGAAGCACTTTACGATTTTAGCGTTACTACGTGCAGGAGATAGAGTCTTGGCATTAGGTAGGTCGAGTGAAAAAATAATTCGGTTTTTAAAGTTACAAAAGAGTATTTATTGAAACATTCAACTTTTTTCATACATCTACGAGTATATTCTTACATTTTTAAGTTACATGATTGAATGGGGTAGCATACAGATGGTTTCATCACGCATTTTCTTTTATTATAAAGAAAAAATTTGTGGAAACTATTATTATTGTTACATCAATCTTACAAACTATTTATTATTATTCTTACATTAATCATACGAAGATTTATACTTTTTAAAAAATGCATGATTAAATATGACGCTGCAAAAGAGTGCGTTTATATCATGAAATTGTACAAATTATGACCTGTGATTTGACAGAATTATATGGACGATTTCGTCGAAGCGCAGTAAAGTTATTTCTAAAAATATTATATTAAAGTACATATCAAGAAAAGTTAAATCCTTAATTTGAGTACGTACATCGCGTTCGATTTCACTATAGTTTCCTTTTAACGTTAGTTTTATAATATCGCGATCTACGTAACTTTTCGGTAGTTTCAATTCTATTTCTTTGATTAAATAGTGAGCGCACTCGTTGACGATATTGCTTAAAGTTTTTAAATGTTCTAAATAAGCATCCACGCACTTCATTACGTTCTCCAAGCCCAGGAAGGTAGTTTTCTGCATCACGATTGCTACGGCATAGAGTTTCCGTTTCTTCATCGGTGGTGCTGAATCTTCGCCCTCCTCGTTGGTATTTTCCGCAGAATCTGACTTTTCTTTCTCCTTGTACGTCAACAATAGCGACTTTGACCCGTAGGATGAGGTAAAGATGACTGAGATATTTTTTATTACTACAGGTTCCGGTTTGAATTTGTTATTCGCGTTCAAGTAGTCGCTCATAACTCCCATGTTTTCTTGAAATTGCAGCCACGATTCCGCATCAAAATATACTCCGTCAGCGTTGCTCCCGCTTAATTTCACTACAGGCTCAAAGATTCCCTTTTTAGTAGTTTGCAGTCCCACGAGTATCCTTTTCGTATGTGAATTGTTGAGTCCATACGTTGTTGTCAGTAACATGGGAAAGCGTTCGCTTCTCCTCTCGTCGTTATGCATCTCGCTGATATCGGGAATCCCTGTTCGCTTTGCAGAGTTATTACTAGCTTGCTGGTTAGCCATCTTCTTCTTTTTACTTTGTTCTATCGAACGGCGAAACTGATGAAAAGTAACAGGACTAACAGTAATAAAAACACAAGGTTACTCTCTAACGAAGTTAACACTTCGAACGAGGAGACTTGAATGATTTTCAGTACGGGGTATCGTTGACCACGTCGACTCTGTTTGCGACGTTGCAACAATATAGACACGAGTCTGCGCGCGCAGCTAAAAAATTAAAAACATTTTTAAATTTTTCTAAATTTTCTAAGAGAAATAATCTTACAGCGATATGATTTAAAATATCACGAGGATATGTCTAATACGACAAAGACGTGAGCGTGCGCACTTACGATAAGTTGTTCGGACATGTGATAACTTGCACTTACTGACTTTTTCCAGATAAATGACTTCCTTCACTTCCGTTATCAAAAATATCATCCTTTGCGGTGAGCGTGATTTTTTCTAGATAGGGAGTCAAAGATTAAACTTTTATCGAGCCTTTCGTTTTATCGACAGGAAAGAATGTCAAAAATATGCTTTTGTTAGAAGAATTTTTAAGGTTTGGCTTTTAGCCTGATTTTTTTCAAATGTCAACTTTTGACAAGAGTATGATTTTTTTCTAATCAAAGAATAGGAAACATTATCTACTATAAGATGAATCTACGAAACGAGGGTTTTGTCTAGCAATAAAACAGAACAGTAGATAGGACTAACTAGAAAAATCAGAATTCGAAAGAAGGCTGAGTTGTCGAGATAAATTCATTTTCTTTTTCCTCGCTTTTGAAATATTTGGAAGATGCAGCGTATAAATGTTAAGTTTCACGAAAGCTAAGCGTTAGTTCGGCTTTCGTACTCTCCAGTTATAAGTCGAGAGTTTTTTCGTTGTAGTACGACAAACGTTGTAAGTGCAATTTTTATTGCGAGTGAAAAAGTGAAAATAGTGAAAATGTTGCGCGACGATATTGTTAAATTTTTTATCGTGGCGTGTAATTTTAATAATAAAATAGTGAAGGGTCACTATTTTAAGAAGATAGCGCGTGACAATGACGCGTCGAACTACGCATTGTTCGACAAGTTCGCTAAGGAGTGCTCCAGCACATTGCTATGTGTTATGCACAGGCTGGGGCACTGTAATGGCAACGTGACGTTGGAAAATATAATTCGACGTCACGTTGAAACGCGACAACAGAATAAAGCGTTTTTTGAAAATGATGCGGGGGGTCATATAGCTGACTTCTTGCGTCAAAGAGAAGGTAAGTAAATTTGATGTAAATTTAAAATTGACCGTATTAATGTAAGTGTTTTTAGATATTATTTAATTATATTTATTTTTACAGTTGTAAAACACGTAGCCAGGGTTGAGCCGCTACCGCCTCGTCGTGCGGCGCCTCTTGAGCGAAACTACGGGGCGAGACGACGACGCGCAGAAGAGGAGCTTCAAGGTGCCGTAGCAGCCCGTAAGTAACTCTACGTACAGTAAGCATGAGACACGCATCGTCTCGTGGAGAAAATTAAATATTCTCAGTTTTATCAAATATTAAATATAGAAAATTTTCTAGGAAGACCACGAATTGAAATCGCGGACTTAGTTGCGGAGTCACCATCACCTCGATACACCCCCGTCGGTGAATCATCAGGTAAATTTAAAAATATCGTGTTATAAAGTTATTGTAATAATAATAATAATAATAACAATTGTTATTATATATTTAGATGACGACGAGGATACTCGAGATAATTTTGACAGAGTTCCATCCTCAGCCGATGAGGCTATATTTACTCCAGGTAAGTTTTAAAAAATAGACTTGGAGAAACTAACATATAGTTATTTAGCATAATTAATAACAAAAAATATTATTTTTAGTGCAAGCAAACGAGACGGAGGATGAAGAAGAAAGAGAGGAAAGAGCGACGCAGGAGGAGGAAGAGGAGGAAACCGAAGAAGAAGCATTAAGAGAAGATGAGGAGGGGGATACAGACGAAGATGAGGAAGAGGAAGAAGAGGAGGCAGAAGATCAAGAAGAAGAGGAAAATGAAATAGAAGAAGAAGAAGAAGAAGAGCAGGAAGCGATGGAAGATGAGGAAGAAGGAGATGAAGAGGAATCGGATGAAGGCGGTGAAGTGGAGGATAATGAAGAGGAGGCGGAAATAGAAAATGACGCCGAGGAAAGAGAAGTCAGAGTTGCTTCGCCAGAGTATGATGGTAATTATTATTAATATTATTATTAAATTATTTTATTTCGAAGTAATATAAAACAAAATAATTTTAGATGATATACATTATGCCAATACCTTACCATGGAGGGCATAATTAATATCACTGGGCGGGGAGATATCGCGGGGTAACTTGGTGAGTTAGTTAGTATATTATATCTTTTGTCGGCGTTTTCGCGTATTAGTAAAAAAGAAAAGAAAAAATAAAACAGAATATAAGACAGCAATGATTAATAAAAATATTTCATCTTTCAGTTCAAACTGGCGCTGGACTTGCTGAAGCTGTAATTGGAAGAAACGCTAGTGGGGAAGAATTTCTCCACAATACTGCGGAGAATGTAGCCGACCAAAGACCTCAACAGCAGCAACATCGGTCGCAGCAACCACAGTCGCAACATTCTCAGCAACAGGAGCAAGACCCACAATCGCAGCAGCAGCAGTCGCAGCAACAACAACAGCAGCGGGTTGGTGATAGATTTAATTATATAGAGCTGCAGACGGAAAACGCGCGTAGATTTAGGAATTTTGCTATACTCGGGAGAGAGGCGAGTTTCGCGATACGTCCAGTGCCACATGGTGCCAATACCGTGCGTTGGCTAGAAAACGCGTTCCGCGAAATCCATGCGTACGCGATAAGCTCAAGTGAACCGACGGATTACGTAGGACTATCTTTCAATTCCGAAAGTTTGACGCTCGGATCGGCGGGATTGTCGTTTCGCCCGGCGCGCGACTTGACTTACACGGACATATGGGAACTCGTAAGTTCGGTAGCGCAAAGCAACGGCGGAATTGAAGTCACGGAAACTTTTAACATCGAGGTTTTCAATGTCGCAGTACCGGTGGGGCGTGGAAGGGTATCGAATCCATTGACGCGTGAGGATGTCGTCAAACGATCGATATTGGAAATAGTAAATGACGATAATTTATGCTTTCCTCGTTCACTTGTAGCCGCACGAATCCACTGCGAACGTGGAAATCTTCGGACGGGGCCGCGTCACGAAATGTGGGAAGCCGTAAGATTCCGACGTTCCTCGCTACAACGCGATTTAGCGTTAAAATTAACGATGAACGCCGGTATCGTGATACCGGAGGAGGGATGTGGGATTTACGAAATCCAACAATTCCAACGGTATCTCGCCGCTGAAAATCTGGCAATAATGGTTTACGGTTTTAAAGATTTCGGACGCGGGGGGAACCTAATCTACGATGGGCGTACGATACTCGCCTCACTAGAACGCGAACCGAATCATTGCTTAAATATTATGTATTATGAGGGTAGACGTCATTATAATACCATTTTAAATTTAAAAGCCGCTGCGGGTTCGCAAGGTGGATATTGCGTAGCGTGTAACGTTGGTTATCGCCCCATCAGAGGGCATCGTTGCTCTAAAAGATGCCCACGCTGCTACGCTATACCCTCGTGTGAACATCACGACGCGGAGAAAGTCAGGTGCGATACGTGTAATCGTACGTTCTTCGGAAATTCATGTTTCGAGCGTCATCGTACCGAAAAATCTTATGAAGGAAAATCAACTGTTTGCCATTCGGTTAAAATTTGTAACAATTGTGGGCGATTTATAAAATCAAGCTTGCGGCACGAATGTAATAGCGCCTATTGTAGGATATGTCGTTCTCAGCAACCCGTGAATCATTTGTGTTTTATGCAACCTCTTCGACGCAGAGTCGAAGCTGAAGACCCTGGAGAGGGTACGAGTGCTGCGGCGATACGTGAAGAGGCGCAAAGAAACGCTAATGACCTCGAGGGTGAGAACGACAATGAAGTCAAGGGAGCTGTCGCATTCGTGTTTTACGATTTTGAAACGCGGCAGGACGAGACGTACGAAGGAACCGAGAACGTAAAGTTACACGTTCCGACTCTCTGCGTAGCACAGCAAATTTGCGCTGCTTGCGTGGCTATAGACGACATGACGGTGCGATGTCGCTGGTGCGGAACGCGCGAATTTGTATTTAATATCGACCCGGTAAAGCAGTTTATAGAGTTTGTGACACGGCCGACAAAACATTTTAAAAGTATTATTTGTATCGCTCACAACGCAAAGGCGTTCGACGCGCAATTTATTTTAAAATATCTAGTCGAAAAATCGTTAATAACGGAAAAGCCACGGATAATTCTGAACGGGACGAAGATTATCGTGATGACGATCGGTCATACAAAATTCATCGACAGCGTTAATTATATGCCGATGCGATTATCTGATCTACCTAAAGCTTTCGGGCTAAGGGATACGGCAGATAAAGGCATTTTTCCGCATTTATTTAACACTGTGGAGAATCAATCGTATGTCGGTCCATTACCCGAGACTCCATTTTATTCTCCCGATCAAATGAAACCCGATGAGCGCGAGCGATTTCTTGCATGGCATACGGAAATGACAAATAAAAATGTCATCTTCGACTTCCAGCGCGAGATCGTACGTTATTGTCGAAATGACGTAGATATTTTACGACGTGCTTGTGTAGCTTTCCAAAAAATATTTTTAGAGCGCGGCGGTGTGTGTCCTTTCGAAGAATGCACGACTATCGCTTCCACGTGTATGAAAGTTTTTCGAAAAAACTTTCTTCGCGAGGGGGAAATAGGAATCATCCCGCCGGGCGGATACAGAAACGCCGATAGACAATCGCGCAAAGCTTTACAATGGTTAGTGTGGAAGGAGCGTGAGCTCGGTCATCCCATAAACCATGCCGGGCGAGGTCGCGAGCGTTTAATCGGCGGTAGCTACGTAGACGGATATTACGAGACAAAATTGGGGACTGAAACTCAGCGTTTCGTTCTCCAATTTCACGGGTGCTTCTGGCACGGTTGTCTTACTTGCTTCCAAGTGAATCGTGACAGTAAGCTTTCAACTGCTAACCGCGACGATACGATAGAAACGCGTTACGAACGAACTATCGCAACGACATGGCGTCTTCGCCGGCAAGGATATCAGGTGATTGAAAAATGGGAGTGCGCTTTCGACCGAGAGATGACGGTAAATAACGAGATGCGTAATTTTCTCGAACATCACCCTATACTAAAATCTGCGCCTCTCGATCCGCGTGACGCGTTTTTTGGTGGCCGCACGGAAAATATCGTAACTCGACTCGAAGTAGCGGGGTACACGGAGAAAATACGTTACGTGGACGTGTGTTCTCTGTATCCTTACGTATTAAAGACGGGCGTTTTTCCGATCGGCCACCCTGAAATCTATATCGGAGCGGAATGCTCGTCGTTAATCGGCGACGGACCAGGATATAATTTCGACCCGGTCGAAGGTCTTGTACGTTGTCGAGTACTCCCACCGCGCAATCTCTTTCACCCGGTACTCCCGTATCGTGTGCGCGGAAAATTGCTGTTTGCGTTGTGCCGGAGTTGCTGCGAAATGTTCTCGCAGTCCGCGTGCACTCACGAACATCCTGACGAACGTGAATTCGAGGGTACTTGGGTATCATGCGAATTACGTAAAGCCATCGAGAAAGGCTATCTTGTGAGGCAAGTAAATGAAATTTGGCAATACAAAGTTGCTCGCTACGATCGCGATACGCGGCAGGGCGGATTGTTCACCGGATATATAAATTCCTTTTTGCAATTAAAGCAGGAAGCTAGTGGATGGCCGAGCGAATGTGTAGATGACGAGAGTAAAGCACGATACCTTCGTGAATATGAGGAAATCGAAGGTATTACACTCGATAGAAACAACATCTCACGTAATCCTGGCTTGCGCTCGGTCGCGAAGCTCTGTTTAAATTCCTTCTGGGGAAAATTCGGCCAACGATCGAATCTTCCTAGTACCGAGATCGTAGAATCGCCTCAGCGTTTCGCAACTTTGCTCACTAGCCCTGAGCACGAAATAACTGACATATTACCAGTCAACGACGAGGTATTGTATGTCTCGTGGCGACTGCGAGAAGAGGCAATCGTAGCTTCTCCGATTACCAACGTTGTGATCGCGGCATACACGACGGCACAAGCTAGGTTAAAATTGTATGATTATTTAGAAAAGTTAAATAGACGCGTATTATATTGCGATACCGATTCTGTTATATATTTGAGTAGTGGTGATCCAAACGAGTACGAACCACGTACTGGGAATTTTCTGGGCGACATGACGGATGAACTCGAGAGCTACGGCAACGGTAGCTACATCGAGTCGTTTGTGTCGGGAGGCCCAAAATTTTATGCGTATGTGGTTCGTACAGCGGATGGAATCACTCGTGAAACTTGTAAAGTGAAAGGAATAACTTTAAATTATAATAATTCTAGATTTGTAAATTTCCATAGTATAAGAAATTTAATATTAGAAAGAGAAAGGCAAGAGGAAGGAGAAGATAAAGAAAACCGTGGAAGGGAACCCGTGATAAATCTGCGCTTTAATGCAATTCGTCGCAATGCTTTTCACGAAATTGTAACAAGAGAAGAGAGGAAAACATGTTCGGCGGTATTGGTAAAGCGCAGATTTATTAATAATCGTTATTCGGTTCCATACGGTTTTGTCGAATAATCATCTTTTCTTACTCGAGCTTTGTTCTCGCTTAAATTTAAGTTTCGAGTCGTCAATTTTTCCGTCCGCAGCGTATAAGTATCATTGTAAAAATTCTATAAAAACGTATTAAGCATAAGTCATTCATTAGTTTTAGCATTGTAAAATATAAAATGTAAATATTTTTACAATATAAAATTAGGACAAAAACGTGCTAAAATAAAAACATTTTAATTAATTTTTCATAAAAAATTTTCTTATACATTTCCAATCCGAATCCTGTTTTGTTTCCCGTATACTTTTTCCCTTGTTTCTTTTTCGTGAATTATTTTCCCCCTCCCCAGCGGCATCGTCTATCAGCTCATTAAAACGATGCCGACCTAAGCGCTAAGTGAGTGGGATAAGCCTGTATGTACCCCGCGCCGCGGCACGGATCAGCTCGTTGTTGGCCGCGGTTGGCTAACGTACCAGCGGGGGTACGCTCACGCGAGCGCGCGAACGCCGCCGCCGCCGCCGCCGCCGCGTTGATGCGCTTATCTCTGCCTTCGAAATTTCAACTCCGCGAATTATTAATATCGATATTGTCGACGATTAGTATTATTATCAGTATCGACCGCCATTTTTTCTTTTTTGTTTTTGAAGCAGCGCACCGGAATCGAGTCAATCATTTCGCAAAATGGATGTGCGTTGGAAACATCCCTGGACATCGATTATATGCGGTCCCACCGGGTGTGGGAAAACGATCTTTGTAAAGTCTTTTATCAAATATCTATCGAGCATGTCCGACGTGAGTTTCGAGAGAGTTTTATTTTATTACGCTGAGTGGCAAGAAGCTTATCGACAATTAAAATACGACGTGAGTGTAAGCGAGGTAGAAGAGTCAGCACGGGCATACGACGTTAAAGTGGCGACGACAACAATGACGAGGAAAAATATAATCGAATTTCGCGAGGGATTACCTCGCCCGGAAGATTATTCGAACGATCCGTTTACCCCGAAACTCGTGATAATCGATGACCTTATGAGAGAATCGTCGTCGAGCGACGCGATCGTGGATCTTTTTACCAAAGGAAGTCATCATAAGAATCTCAGTGTCATTCTTATCTCGCAGAATCTTTTTCATCAGGGACGCGGACAACGCGACATATCTCTCAACGCGAATTACATCGTGGTTTTCAAAAATCCTCGCGATCGCGCTCAAATTCGCCATTTAGCGCGACAAGTCTATCCCGATGATCCGAAATTTCTAGAAGAGGCTTATTACGACGCTACTTCGAGACCTCACGGATACTTGTTGCTCGATCTGAAGCAATCGACTCCGGACGAATATCGATTTCGTACGTGCGTCTTTCCCGATGATACTAGACATTACGTTTACGTACCGCGTAGATCGTTTTCCATTGCATAAAAATCGCGTAACGCGGCTCGTGGAGGCCAGTCGCGCTGTTCTCTCACGCGACGAAGGAGGACAACATGAGTTCGGACAGCGTGACGAAAATCGCCAAACGTTCTATCGGAAAGAGAAACGCTTGTCTTCTCGAGGCGCTGTGTCATCTGAACAATAAGCAGCGGATGATCTTTCTTCGAATCGCGGACGATAAATTTATTCATTGTATTTGCGAGTGCGTTTTTAATACACTTAAAGGAAACGTCCCGCTCAAACGACGTGAAAAAGATCGACTGAGTAAATACAAATCGACACTGCGACGTATTGCGACAAAACGCGGAAATTGGAAGGATAAGAGACAACTTTTGGTGCAACGAGGCGGATTTTTACCCTATATCATAGGACCCATATTGTCGGCCTTATTAACTCGAATCATCGGAGGCACGGAATCATAAGAATAAATCGCAATGGAAAGGGCAAAAAAGATGGTTTTAATTTCTACAGAAAATCTTGAGAGAATGCAGCAACAGCAGCAACAACAGAATAAATCGATTGCTGTAGAGCCGAAGGAAAATATCACGACGGAGAACGGTGAAAACGATAATAATAATAATAATAATAATAATTCCGTACAAACTCCTGGTACCCTTCTGACACGACTCGATGCGGAAATGAGTCGTATTCTTAATTCACCTTACCCGCGTAACGAGGATGAGAGATGGAAAATGTACAGGGAGGTACTTTGGCGGTATCTTTACTATATCCGAGAAGTGCGAAAACAAAATGCAACCAACGTAACCGAAATTGTCGACAACGAAACACCACTCCTGGAGGAGATCAGCAACAATAGTGACGGCGAATCGACGCTCGTTTCTCACGATATCCCCCAAAAATCGCAAATTTCTGCTAATCTTTCTCATTTATCCGATATCGACAATACCGTGATAAGAAGAGAACATAGCCTTCGATTGCTGAAAAGTGCCGGAAAAATAGTAGAAACTGTCCCGAAATCGTATCGCGCTCAAGCTCGCTTACTGATGAAACATTTGCTCGATAAAGCGGTGCCTGACAGAATTAATTGGAACGAGAATGGAGTTGTGACTATAGATGGCAGCATTGTAAAAGATTCGAATATCAGCGAGCTGATGAACGACATGATGCGAGAAAGAAAAACCGTAAAACCACCAGTAGGAAGAGTTCAGTTTGCTCGATTACTACGCAGCTTAAACACGCGTTCGACACTGGTAGGGAATAAGCGACTGTTAAATGGCACCCTCGCTTTTTCTTCCCCGATTAATGTGAAACATCGGCCTTCGTCAAGTTCCACGCCGATTGCAACGAAAACATATTCAACGAGATCGACAAAACGTCAATCGGAAAAACGCAAGAAGCAAGAACGAGAAGAAAGAGCCCCTGATTACGCATTGTATCTGTCCCCTTACTTTCGTAAAGCCTATCCATCTACAACTTTTATGAAAAACGCGGATTCGCTTCCTGCGCGAAAAAGGCGTTTGCTAGATTGGAATACACTGAAGAAATAATCGATAATGTCGGAACTTGAAAAATTATACTACGATCCCGCGCATTACGCCGGCTTCTCAGCAGTGGAAAATCTGACACGTGCCGCTAAGCCGAATTTCACACGTAACAATGTCGCTCGCTGGCTGGAATCGCAAGATGCGTACTCGCTGCACCGTCCACTGCGCCGAAAGTTTCCTCGACTGCATTACAACGTAACAAATATCGACGATGTGTGGGAGGGCGATTTGATTGAGGTGCGAAATCTTAAAAGTTATAATGACGGATATTCTTATATTCTCGTGATTATCGATGTACTTAGTAAATTCGTTTGGGTGGAACCATTACGTGACAAAACGAGCGTATGCGTGACAAAAGCTTTTCAGCGTGTACTCGCGAGAAGCAAAGGACGAATACCTATATACTTGCAAACTGACAAGGGTAAAGAATTTGTCGGGCGTGCGACGCAAAAGTTTTTGGAAGAAAACAATATTCGTTTTAGAGTAACGCGCAATCCCGACATCAAAGCAGCCGTCGTCGAACGCTTTAACAGAACGTTAAAGGAACGAATGTGGCGATATTTTACGCATAAAAATACGCGTCGATATATCGATGTTTTGCAGGATATTGTGCGTGCGTACAATCACACTCGTCATTCGGTCACCAAAATGCAACCAGCGGTTGTAACGAGAGAAAATGCTCGTATCGCGCGTGAAAATATAATTCGACGGTGGAAAGACGTTAACAAAATTAAGAATGCTAAATACCATGCTGGCGATCTCGTCCGCGTCAGTAGAGCGAAAGGCACCTTCGAGAAAGGATACGAGGCGAATTGGACCGAGGAGATATTTCGAATTCATCGTGTTCTTGAATGGCGAAAACCTCGTGTGTACGAATTAAGCGATTTAACGGGGGAGGTCATAGACGGGATCTTTTACGAACAAGAATTAGCTCGAATCGAGAAAAACCTGCAGGAGGAAGAATTTATTGTGGATCGCGTGATAAGGAGTAAAGGACGTGGTGCTAATAAGCAACTGCTAGTTAGCTGGCGCGGATATCCTAGCAAATTTGACTCTTGGATCCCAGCCTCGAGTTTATCGAATCTCCGAGATGACGGCAACGGACCAATTTCACATGATTCTTCCGAGCAATAGCAGTATGCAGTATTTTCCGGAAAATACTACTTCCTCCTTCATCACGGAGTTACCTCAAACTGTAGAATTGCATGGAGAATGGGAAGTTGCACTAAGCGAGATTCAATTTCCCTGTAGTTTTTTTCACGTACGTCAGTTTCCGGAAAATGAGCTCAAATATTTCTTTTCCACAGAAGATATATACGAGATACGCAATGGATCATATGTGTTGCATCATAGAATAATACAGAATGGTATTTACGAGACTATCGAGAATCTTATCCACGAGATTAATGAAGCGTGTCGAGATTCACATTTTGTTTTCGAAATACAAAAAGAGGGTGGTAAACTCGAAATAGGACTTAGCTGCGACGTGGAAAAATGTCGCGCTAATCATTATATTAACTTTTCCGATAATCTTTTTCGAATATTAGGATGCGAAACGGAATTAGGCATTAAAGATAATTTATACTTTCGTAAGATTATGATAAACGATTCCGGTGAATGCATGACTTTTTTCAAACTCGGATTTAAAACGGAAAACGGTAATCGAATTTATTATTATCAGAGTAAAGAGCCCTGTAGCCTGTGGCGTGGTATTCCAGATAAGCTGTTCGTTTATTGCGATATTTGTGAATCTTATATAACCGGTGATGTACAAACTCCGCTTCTCCGAATAGTCCCGGTCGAGTCACGCGAAAGTAATTACGCGTACGGAACGAATCAGGTGAAACATTTCTCTTTTCCATTTTATATTCCGTTGCGACAAACGCGTTTCCGCAGAATCGAAATAGATATAAGAGATCAGCTCGGAAAAAAAATACCATTTGAATCGGGAACCTTGACAGTGACATTGAACTTCAGACGTGCTCGATAATTTATATAAGAATACAGTTGAAATAAACGTAAGTCTGCGATAAACAAAAGAGAGAAAATCAATTTCACCATGGACTATGAGGAATATTACGAGGCGCAAAGCGGAGGTGCCAACGGAAGGGGTGGGGGAATTCCACGGGTTTTTGTCGGCTCGCCCTATCAACGCGGACATGGTATCGGAAGTTTTCTCGGTGGATTATTTAGAAAAATTTTACCTTATCTAAAGAGGGGTGCGCGAGCTGTCGGTAAGGAGGCTTTACGCGCGGGCATCAACGTAATGGAGGATGTCGAGAACCATACCCCGTTGAATGAGGCATTCAAAAATCGCTTCGCGGAATCGGGGAAAAACCTCAAAAGAAAAGCCACAGAAAAAATAAAAGACTTGATGAAAGGATCGGGATATAAAGTATCCGTAACAACTCCGATGCTTCAGTTTCCTCACGGTTACCACGATCCTCGCATCGCTAAGAGAACGTCGCTTTGTAAACGTAATCGTTCAGTCAAAAGAAAATCGAAAAAAAGTGTACGCAGAAAAGGCGCTAAAAAATCGAAGAAAAAGAAAAGTCACGGAACAACTCGAAAAACTAAAAAGTCATCCAGCACGAAACGCCGCAACAGCAAGAAGCGCAGTGTATCCGACATATTCTCGTAATCCACGCACGAATTTGCGTTAGCCATAGTGCGTCGTGATAAGTATGTCTTTCCTTCATACCCATTCGAGCGAGTGTTTGAAGAGTGAACTCGATCTCTTCGCTTTACCGCCTACCCAGACTAGTATCGAGAGTGCTCAATGGATTTATTACAAGCCCGTAACATCGCTCGCAGACGACGCACCAATAGAATTTGTTATACCCGGTCATGGAGAAGACTACCTGGATCTCACGCACACTATGCTAAGTCTCCGTATACGTGTAGAAACGGGAACAAATACCGGCACCGCCGCCGCAGCGCCCAAAGTAGGCCCTGTAAATCAACTGCTGCATTCCATGTTCAATCAAATCGACGTGTATTTCAATCAAAAACTCGTGTCACCTCCAAACAACGCTTACGCTTACCGCGCATACATCGAGGCGTTATTAAATTATGCTTCACCCGCAAAAACTTCCCATCTCACCTCTTGTCTGTGGGACACGGATACTCCCGGTTTCATGGACGAGCCGGTAGATTCGCCAACGAATCAGGCTCTCGTAAGACGCGCTCGTTACATTCAAGGAGGACGCGCGTTGGATCTCATAGGACATCTTCACTGCGACGTTTTTAATCAGGATAAATTCTTAATTAACGGAGTGGAAGTTAGAATGAGACTCGTACGTTCCAAAGATTCGTTTTGTCTAATGGAAACAAATTCCACGTCAAAAATCCGCATTCTAGACGCTAGTCTACTTGTAAGAAGAGCAAAAATAACTCCCGGAGTATTACTAGCGCATGCGAGAATGCTGAGTAAAACCACTGCCAAGTATCCCCTTACGAGAGTCGAAGTTAAAACGTTCACGATACACTCTGGTCTCGTGGGAGAATCGTTAGACAATGTGATACTTGGACAGCTACCGAAACGAATAATAGTTGGCTTTGTTGATAACAAAGCGTTTAACGGCGACAGAAAATTAAACCCGTTTAACTTTAAGAATTACGGCATAAATTTCCTTTCGCTTTACGCTGACGGAATGCAGATTCCAAGTAGACCGTTACAGCCGAGCTTTAAGAAAGACGAACCGCTCTACATCGAAGCGTATCACACTCTCTTTTCCGGAACAGGCATACATTTTTTGAACGAGGGAAATTCTATAAGCAGAGACGATTACTCTAACGGATATTGCCTCTTCGCTTTTGATCTTACACCCGATCTATCGGCTAATTGTGCTGGGCATTGGAATCTCGTGAAACATGGAAGCTTACGACTAGAAGTGAGATTTGAAAAGGCACTTACCGCGACCGTTAATTGCATCGTGTATGCCGAGTTCGATAATGTTCTAGAAATCGATTCATCTCGGCAAGTCATAGTCGATTTTTCTGGATAGTCTCTTATAACACAGATGGATCAACAACAAGAACATTGTCTGTAAAATGTTCACTCCCCCATCATCTTTATCGTCACCACCATCATTAAACTACCGTATACCTAAAAGAGAATTCAGTTTGGAACGAGACTCGGACGTAGCCGGTTCGATTAAGAAAGCTTGCGTAAAGTATAAAACTATGGACATAGTCATCGACATTCAAGGTTTTCGCGATGCTGAGGAACAATTTATTCCGAAAGAAGTCGCGGTTGTCGCTGTCAACACTCCAATCATCGGCCAATGGATTATAATACGACCTTGCCCGTTTGACGAGTTGCCTGTAAATTCGAAACGTGAAAACAACTGGCTTACGCGCAATTATCACGGCATCGAGTGGTTCGACGGCGAAGTTAATCTCAAATATTTCAAGCAACATCTACGAGAAATTACTCGACAAGCACGCTACATCTATAGCAGGGGACACGAAAAGGCGCGTTACCTACGCAATCTGCTATCCAGAAACGTATATAATCTGGAAGGCGTTTCTCCAGCCTTCAAAAATTTACCCGATGTCGAGGAGAGTGGTCATCGATGCACGTATCACGGATTTCGCGCAAAAGCAAATTTTCACTGCGCGTTGCGCAATGCTTACAAATTGAAACACTGGTTAATCGAGCAAAATAGTAGTAGCTCGAGCAGTCTTCGTTCCGACGAAAACGACAGCGAAGAAGAAGAAGAAGAAGAAGAAATAACATTCAAAACAGCGTCGGCTATAGCCGAAGACGAGAAAATAATCCCACTGCCGACGTATGAATTCCCTCGAAATTTTACATGCGCTGCGCCAATTGAACGCAGAATACACGGGAGTCTATCCAGCCGACAAGCTACCGAAGGTGTGGACGAGGTCGACCGCCATCGTTGCCAACACGGATGATCACAATCAACCTGGCCAACATTGGGTCGCCTTTTACATCGACAAACTTGGAAATGGAACATATTTCGATAGCTACGGATTACCTCCCTCGGATTCTAGATTTCTCCTGCGATTGCGACGAAACTCTATCACGCATCAATGGAACACCACACAGTTACAAGGAGCGCTTTCCCAAACTTGCGGGCAATACTGCTGTGTTTTTTTATATTTCATGTGTAACGGCTATAATCTTAATCAATTTCTCAATTTATTTTCTGTCGAACACACATACAACGATCGACTAATCGCAGAATTATTTCACAAATTTTTTCTTTATAATAAAAGAAAATGCGTGATGAAACCATCTGTATGCTACCCCATTCAATCATGTAACTTAAAAATGTAAGAATATACTCGTAGATGTATGAAAAAAGTTGAATGTTTCAATAAATACTCTTTTGTAACTTTAAAAACCGAATTATTTTTTCACTCGACCTACCTAACGCCAAGAGTCTATCTCCTGTACGTAGTAACGCTAAAATCGTAAAGTGCTTCCTTTTGATAATTATCTTTTTCTAAACGTACCATACCTTTGAAAGCATATGTATATCGTAAAAGGCGCTTCCGTCCTTTCTATCGTAATTTTCAGATAAGACCTTTCGACTTCTCAGGCCTCTTTTACCCGTTCCGCAATTTGCTGCTAAATTTTTCCCAAAATACCTGTTTTTCAACCAATCCGCTCCTGGGGCAGCCGTGGGGGAAACCAATAAGCACACTCTAATTCCTCCCGGAGCCATCCCCTTTACTTCCCAATAAAAACGCTCCTGATATCGTCAGGTCTTCCCCGCCCCTCCCCCCGGTCCTGATATCGTCAGGTCCTCCACGCCCCGCTCCAAATTTCGTCAGACCCTCCCCTCCACTTGGCCCTTTTACTGCTAGCGCGTCTCCCTACCCCCACCATTTCACTGATAAGACTGGCGCCAGTGACGTCATTTGTTTTGACGCCCCATGGCTAACCATATACTACTCTCGGAAAACTCGAGGCCGGAATTCCGCGAACTCAGCCGCGACAATAGCGCGATTCAGACACCGCGGAAAAACCGACCATTGTAAATACCGTTCGTTCCGTCCGCGCGTTCCGTTTTCTCGTCCGTCCGTCCGCGCGTAGCCTTTAAGTTTGTGTTGCGTCCGTCCGAGCGTCACCGCCATCCGTCCGTCCGCGCGTCGTGGCCAAGCCACTCCCGTTGTACAGAACCAACGCGAAATAAACGTACTTTTGTATTCAACACCTAAAGCAACTAAGTCTAGTTTCTCTTGGCGACCTCCCTCCGCGCCCTGGTCCGTCCGCAATCACGCACCGCCCCGTGCGCGGAAAAAGATGGGTCGTTACAATATACAAAATAATCAAAGGAATCATGCAAAAACATTATATAGTATTAGAATCTTAATTTAGTTTCCGCTTGAAAAAGGCTGAGAAAAAGTATTTATTGGAAAAAATTTGTACAAATTATTTCAATGAAAGTATTTTCACTTTCTACAACTTATTTCCTTCGTTCTGGCAACTGGGCGATACCATCTTGATAAAACGATGTCGGTTTCAAAACAATCCATTCTTCCATCCATTTTCGCATTTCTCCAACATTTCAGAAGCCTGTACCACTCCAGTCGTGCTACATCGATCTGAACAAGTGATAATTAGAAGGCGCTATGTCTGGTAAGTACACAGGGTAAGGAAAAGTCTCATTCGAGCTGCGTCAGTGTTTCCTTGACGGTTTTTCCAGTGTGTGGCCGAGCGTTGTCGTGAAGGAGAATAACTTTGCATCTGTTACTCGCTGTTCTTTTTTGCAACAGCTCATCATTCAATTTGTTCAATTGACGTTTTTAGACATCGGCAGTAACAGTTTCGTTCGGTTTCAACAGCTCATAGTACAACACTCCTTGCTGATCCCACCAAATGCAAAGCATTACTTTGTGATCGTGGATGTTCCGTTTTGGCTGCGATGTTGATTGTCCTGGGTCTACTTATGATTTTTTGCGTTTGGGATTGTTGTAGTAGAATCACTTTTCATCGCTGGTCACAATACGCCATAGAAAACTCTTCTTTTTTGCCTGGCAAGCAAGGAAACCGTGATATTAAAAAGGTTGTGAATGCCACTTTCAGACAATTCATGTGGTACCCATTTTCCTTCTTTTTGGATCTTTACCATGGCGTGTAAATGTTTGGAAACAGCTGCTACAGTAACTCCTAGCTCGTTTGAAAGTTCTTTTAACGTTCGAGCTGAGTTTTCATGCAATAATCGTGCTAGCAAGTCATCGTCTTCAAATTTTTTTGGCTGTCTTGAGCGTGATTTGTCATTGACATTAAAATCATTACTTTTGAATCGTCTATACCACTTTTTACATGTTGTATGCAATGGAACTTGATTGCCATATCTTTCTTCAAGTAATCGATGAACTTCTGCTACACTTTTTTTCCAATCAAAGTAGTGCAAAAACACATGTCGAAAAAACACTTTATCGCGTTTTATTTTCGACAAAGCAAAAAAAATTATTGTTTATGCAAATAACTGTGTATGCTGACTGAATGTTATTGAGAAATGTTCAATTTAAAAAAAAGTACCAGTTGCGTTAGTAATGACTACTAGAACTGTTTATATCGCTATCTAACATTTGCGGGCGGAAACTAAGTTAAAATCCTAATATATATAATATTTAATATTTATTTATATTTTTAATATTTTCTTTATTTTGTTAGGCATCATAAAACATATTTTTACAAATAAACATTTGCTATTTTTTTGTAATTTTAAAAAGTTACTATATTTACTTATATTAATTTACATTATTACATTTTTAATTTAATTTATAAGTTTACATATATTATAAAATTTATAACCTTGGTCAAAATTATTAGACATTCTCATAATCATAATACTTTGTACTAATTTTTAAAAAATACGGCAAAAAAATTATTAAATTAAAAAATTTCCAATACAAAATTTTAAGTGCACAACACTTTAACACAAAAAAAAAAAACAGCATCTTGATATTAATTTTTAAGTATTCGAAAAAAATAATTTTGAGACAACTACTAAGATAATGTAACGGATCACTTGATCTAAACCTAAAATTAAAAGAATATATTACAAAACGTGTTTGAAAGTTACATAGTTTATTTTAAAAATATTTAAGGCTAAATAATCGAAAGGTGAGTGTTCACGCGATACTCAACACGTAAATTTCTTCTTGTTCAAATTAGCTTTATTTTAAATATAATTTTTTATTAACAATATCAGAAGTATATGATTAGCTCAGTGTTAACGTATTAGGTTATTGTTCCGAAATCTTAGGTTCGAATCCCGCCGGCGCCAATACGTTTTCAAAATTGTAAAATAATGTATAATTATAATTAGTAAAATAAAATATATGCAAATTTGATTAACCTATAATAAAAATAAGAATAATAGGATCTGCGAGAGTAGTATATGGTTAGCCATGGGGCGTCAAAACAAATGACGTCACTGGCGCCAGTCTTATCAGTGAAGTGGAGGGGGTAGGGTGACGCGCTAGCAGTAAAAGGGCCAAGTGGAGGGGAGGGTCTGACGAAATTTGGAGCGGGGCGTGGAGGACCTGACGATATCAGGACCGGGGGGAGGGGCGGGGAAGACCTGACGATATCAGGAGCGTTTTTATTGGGAAGTAAAGGGGATGGCTCCGGGAGGAATTAGAGTGTGCTTATTGGTTTCCCCCACGGCTGCCCCAGGAGCGGATTGGTTGAAAAACAGGTATTTTGGGAAAAATTTAGCAGCAAATTGCGGAACGGGTAAAAGAGGCCTGAGAAGTCGAAAGGTCTTATCTGGAAATTACGATAGAAAGGACGGAAGCGCCTTTTACGATATGCATATGCTTTCAAAGGTATGGTACGTTTAGAGAAAGATAATTATCAAAAGGAAGCACTTTACGATTTTAGCGTTACTACGTGCAGGAGATAGAGTCTTGGCGTTAGGTAGGTCGAGTGAAAAAATAATTCGGTTTTAAAAGTTACAAAAGAGTATTTATTGAAACATTCAACTTTTTTCATACATCTACGAGTATATTCTTACATTTTTAAGTTACATGATTGAATGGGGTAGCATACAGATGATTTCATCACGCATTTTCTTTTATTATAAAGAAAAAATTTGCGAAATAATTCTGCGATTAGTCGATCGTTGTATGTGTGTTCGACAGAAAATAAATTGAGAAATTGATTAAGATTATAGCCGTTACACATGAAATATAAAAAAACACAGCAGTATTGCCCGCAAGTTTGGGAAAGCGCTCCTTGTAACTGTGTGGTGTTCCATTGATGCGTGATAGAGTTTCGTCGCAATCGCAGGAGAAATCTAGAATCCGAGGGAGGTAATCCGTAGCTATCGAAATATGTTCCATTTCCAAGTTTGTCGATGTAAAAGGCGACCCAATGTTGGCCAGGTTGATTGTGATCATCCGTGTTGGCAACGATGGCGGTCGACCTCGTCCACACCTTCGGTAGCTTGTCGGCTGGATAGACTCCCGTGTATTCTGCGTTCAATTGGCGCAGCGCATGTAAAATTTCGAGGGAATTCATACGACGGCAGTGGGATTATTTTCTCGTCTTCGGCTATAGCCGACGCTGTTTTGAATGTTATTTCTTCTTCTTCTTCTTCTTCTTCGCTGTCGTTTTCGTCGGAACGAAGACTGCTCGAGCTACTACTATTTTGCTCGATTAACCAGTGTTTCAATTTGTAAGCATTGCGCAACGCGCAGTGAAAATTTGCTTTTGCGCGAAATCCGTGATACGTGCATCGATGACCACTCTCCTCGACATCGGGTAAATTTTTGAAGGCTGGAGAAACGCCTTCCAGATTATATACGTTTCTGGATAGCAGATTGCGTAGGCAACGCGCCTTTTCGTGTCCCCTGCTATAGATGTAGCGTGCTTGTCGAGTAATTTCTCGTAGATGTTGCTTGAAATATTTGAGATTAACTTCGCCGTCGAACCACTCGATGCCGTGATAATTGCGCGTAAGCCAGTTGTTTTCACGTTTCGAATTTACAGGCAACTCGTCAAACGGGCAAGGTCGTATTATAATCCATTGGCCGATGATTGGAGTGTTGACAGCGACAACCGCGACTTCTTTCGGAATAAATTGTTCCTCAGCATCGCGAAAACCTTGAATGTCGATGACTATGTCCATAGTTTTATACTTTACGCAAGCTTTCTTAATCGAACCGGCTACGTCCGAGTCTCGTTCCAAACTGAATTCTCTTTTAGGTATACGGTAGTTTAATGATGGTGGTGACGATAAAGATGATGGGGGAGTGAACATTTTACAGACAATGTTCTTGTTGTTGATCCATCTGTGTTATAAGAGACTATCCAGAAAAATCGACTATGACTTGCCGAGATGAATCGATTTCTAGAACATTATCGAACTCGGCATACACGATGCAATTAACGGTCGCGGTAAGTGCCTTTCCAAATCTCACTTCTAGTCGTAAGCTTCCATGTTTCACGAGATTCCAATACCCAGCACAATTAGCCGATAGATCGGGTGTAAGATCAAAAGCGAAGAGGCAATATCCGTTAGAGTAATCGTCTCTGCTTATAGAATTTCCCTCGTTCAAAAAATGTATGCCTGTTCCGGAAAAGAGGGTGTGATACGCTTCGATGTAGAGCGGTTCGTCTTTCTTAAAGCTCGGCTGTAACGGTCTACTTGGAATCTGCATTCCGTCAGCGTAGAGCGAAAGGAAATTTATGCCGTAATTCTTAAAGTTAAACGGGTTTAATTTTCTGTCGCCGTTAAACGCTTTGTTATCAACAAAGCAAACTATTATTCGTTTCGGTAGCTGTCCAAGTATCACATTGTCTAACGATTCTCCCACGAGACCAGAGTGTATCGTGAACGTTTTAACTTCGACTCTCGTAAGGGGATACTTGGCAGTGGTTTTACTCAGCATTCTCGCATGCGCTAGTAATACTCCGGGAGTTATTTTTGCTCTTCTTACAAGTAGGCTAGCGTCTAGAATGCGGATTTTCGACGTGGAATTTGTTTCCATTAGACAAAACGAATCTTTGGAACGTACGAGTCTCATTCTAACTTCCACCCCGTTAATTAAGAATTTATCCTGATTAAAAACGTCGCAGTGAAGATGTCCTATGAGATCCAACGCGCGTCCTCCTTGAATGTAACGAGCGCGTCTTACGAGAGCCTGATTCGTTGGCGAATCTACCGGCTCGTCCATGAAACCGGGAGTATCCGTGTCCCACAGACAAGAGGTGAGATGGGAAGTTTTTGCGGGTGAAGCATAATTTAATAACGCCTCGATGTATGCGCGGTAAGCGTAAGCGTTGTTTGGAGGTGACACGAGTTTTTGATTGAAATACACGTCGATTTGATTGAACATGGAATGCAGCAGTTGATTTACAGGGCCTACTTTGGGCGCCGCGGCGGCTGCGGCGGCGGTGCCGGTATTTGTTCCCGTTTCTACACGTATACGGAGACTTAGCATAGTGTGCGTGAGATCCAGGTAGTCTTCTCCATGACCGGGTATAACAAATTCTATTGGTGCGTCGTCTGCGAGCGATGTTACGGGCTTGTAATAAATCCATTGAGCACTCTCGATACTAGTCTGAGTAGGCGGTAAAGCGAAGAGATCGAGTTCACTCTTCAAACACTCGCTCGAATGGGTATGAAGGAAAGACATACTTATCACGACGCACTATGGCTGACGCTAATTCGTGCGTGGATTACGAGAATATGTCGGATACACTGCGCTTCTTGCTGTTGCGGCGTTTCGTGCCGGATGACTTTTTAGTTTTTCGAGTTGTTCCGTGACTTTTCTTCTTCTTCGATTTTTTAGCGCCTTTTCTGCGTACACTTTTTTTCGATTTTCTTTTGACTGAACGATTACGTTTACAAAGCGACGTTCTCTTAGCGATGCGAGGATCGTGGTAACCGTGAGGAAACTGAAGCATCGGAGTTGTTACGGATACTTTATATCCCGATCCTTTCATCAAGTCTTTTATTTTTTCTGTGGCTTTTCTTTTGAGGTTTTTCCCCGATTCCGCGAAGCGATTTTTGAATGCCTCATTCAACGGGGTATGGTTCTCGACATCCTCCATTACGTTGATGCCCGCGCGTAAAGCCTCCTTACCGACAGCCCGCGCACCCCTCTTTAGATAAGGTAAAATTTTTCTAAATAATCCACCGAGAAAACTTCCGATCCCATGTCCGCGTTGATAGGGCGAGCCGACAAAAACCCGTGGAATTCCCCCACCCCTTCCGTTGGCACCTCCGCTTTGCGCCTCGTAATATTCCTCATAGTCCATGGTGAAATTGATTTTCTCTCTTTTGTTTATCGCAGACTTACGTCTATTTCAACTGTATTCTAATGTAAATTATCGAGCACGTCTGAAGTTCAATGTCACCGTCAAGGTTCCCGATTCAAATGGTATTTTTTTCCGAGCTGATCTCTTATATCTATTTCGATTCTGCGGAAACGCGTTTGTCGCAACGGAATATAAAATGGAAAAGAGAAATGTTTCACCTGATTCGTTCCGTACGCGTAATTACTTTCGCGTGACTCGACCGGGACTATTCGGAGAAGCGGGGTTTGTACATCACCGGTTATATAAGATTCACAAATATCACAATAAACGAACAGCTTGTCTGGAATACCACGCCACAGGCTACAGGGCTCTTTACTCTGATAATAATAAATTCGATTACCGTTTTCCGTTTTAAATCCGAGTTTGAAAAAAGTCATGCATTCACCGGAATCGTTTATCATAATCTTACGAAAGTATAAATTATCTTTTACGCCTAATTCCGTTTCGCATCCTAATATTCGAAAAAGATTATCGGAAAAGTTAATATAATGATTAACACGACATTTTTCCACGTCGCAGCTAAGCCCTATTTCGAGTTTACCACCCTCTTTTTGTATTTCAAAAACAAAATGTGAATCTCGGCACGCTTCATTAATCTCATGGATAAGATTCTCGATAGTCTCGTAAATACCATTCTGTATTATTCTATGATGCAACACATATGATCCATTGCGTATCTCGTGTATATCTTCTGTGGAAAAGAAATATTTGAGCTCATTTTCGGGAAACTGACGTACGTGAAAAAAACTACAGGGAAATTGAATCTCGCTTAGTGCAACTTCCCATTCTCCATGCAATTCTACAGTTTGAGGTAACTCCGTGATGAAGGAGGAAGTAGTATTTTCCGGAAAATACTGCATACTGCTATTGCTTGGAAGATTCATGTGAAATTGGTCCGTTGCCGTCATCTCGGAGATTCGATAAACTCGAAGCTGGGATCCAAGAGTCGAATTTGCTAGGATATCCGCGCCAGCTAACTAGCAGTTGCTTATTAGCACCACGTCCTTTACTCCTTATCACGCGATCCACAATAAATTCTTCCTCCTGCAGGTTTTTCTCGATTCGAGCTAATTCTTGTTCGTAAAAGATCCCGTCTATGACCTCCCCCGTTAAATCGCTTAATTCGTACACACGAGGTTTTCGCCATTCAAGAACACGATGAATTCGAAATATCTCCTCGGTCCAATTCGCCTCGTATCCTTTCTCGAAGGTGCCTTTCGCTCTACTGACGCGGACGAGATCGCCAGCATGGTATTTAGCATTCTTAATTTTGTTAACGTCTTTCCACCGTCGAGTTATATTTTCACGCGCGATACGAGCATTTTCTCTCGTTACAACCGCTGGTTGCATTTTGGTGACCGAATGACGAGTGTGATTGTACGCACGCACAATATCCTGCAAAACATCGATATATCGACGCGTATTTTTATGCGTAAAATACCGCCACATTCGTTCCTTTAACGTTCTGTTAAAGCGTTCGACGACGGCTGCTTTGATGTCGGGATTGCGCGTTACTCTAAAACGAATATCGTTTTCTTCCAAAAATTTTTGCGTCGCACGCCCGACAAATTCTTTACCCTTGTCAGTTTGCAAGTATATAGGTATTCGTCCTTTGCTTCTCGCGAGTACACGCTGAAAAGCTTTTGTCACGCATACGCTCGTTTTGTCACGTAATGGTTCCACCCAAACGAATTTACTGAGTACATCGATAATCACGAGAATATAAGAATATCCGTCATTATAACTTTTAAGATTTCGCACCTCAATCAAATCGCCCTCCCACACATCGTCGATATTCGTTACGTTGTAATGCAGTCGAGGAAACTTTCGGCGCAGTGGACGGTGCAGCGAGTACGCATCTTGTGATTCCAGCCAGCGAGCGACATTGTTACGTGTGAAATTCGGCTTAGCGGCACGTGTCAGATTTTCCACTGCTGAGAAGCCGGCATAATGCGCGGGATCGTAGTATAATTTTTCAAGTTCCGACATTATCGATTATTTCTTCAGTGTATTCCAATCTAGCAAACGCCTTTTTCGCGCAGGAAGCGAATCCCCGTTTTTCATAAAAGTTGTAGATGGATAGGCTTTACGAAAGTAAGGGGACAGATACAATGCGTAATCAGGGGCTCTTTCTTCTTCTCGTTCCTGCTTCTTGCGTTTTTCCGATTGACGTTTTGTCGATCTCGTTGAATATGTTTTCGTTGCAATCGGCGTGGAACTTGACGAAGGCCGATGTTTCACATTAATTGGGGAAGAAAAAGCGAGGGTGATATTTAACAGTCGCTTATTCCCTACCAGTGTCGAACGCGTGTTTAAGCTGCGTAGTAATCGAGCAAACTGAACTCTTCCTACTGGTGGTTTTACGGTTTTTCTTTCTCGCATCATGTCGTTCATCAGCTCGCTGATATTCGAATCTTTTACAATGCTGCCATCTATAGTCACGACTCCATTCTCGTTCCAATTAATTCTGTCAGGCACCGCTTTATCGAGCAAATGTTTCATCAGTAAGCGAGCTTGAGCGCGATACGATTTCGGGACAGTTTCTACTATTTTTCCGGCACTTTTCAGCAATCGAAGGCTATGTTCTCTTCTTATCACGGTATTGTCGATATCGGATAAATAAGAAAGATTAGCAGAAATTTGCGATTTTCGGGGGATATCGTGAGAAACGAGCGTCGATTCGCCGTCGCTATTGTTGCTGATCTCCTCCAGGAGTGATGTTTCGTTGTCGACAATTTCGGTTACGTTGGTTGCATTTTGTTTTCGCGCTTCTCGGATATAGTAAAGATACCGCCAAAGTACCTCTCTGTACATTTTCCATCTCTCATCCTCGTTACGCGGGTAAGGTGAATTAAGAATACGACTCATTT
Organism: Solenopsis invicta; assembly: GCF_016802725.1. Taxonomy (NCBI): domain Eukaryota; kingdom Metazoa; phylum Arthropoda; class Insecta; order Hymenoptera; family Formicidae; genus Solenopsis; species Solenopsis invicta. The sequence goes on along the minus strand of NC_052677.1, from coordinate 2,509,328 downwards.
CCGCATCGAGTCGTGTCAAAAGGGTACCAGGAGTTTGTACGGAATTATTATTATTATTATCGTTTTCACCGTTCTCCGTCGTGATATTTTCCTTCGGCTCTACAGCAATCGATTTATTCTGTTGTTGCTGCTGTTGCTGCATTCTCTCAAGATTTTCTGTAGAAATTAAAACCATCTTTTTTGCCCTTTCCATTGCGATTTATTCTTATGATTCCGTGCCTCCGATGATTCGAGTTAATAAGGCCGACAATATGGGTCCTATGATATAGGGTAAAAATCCGCCTCGTTGCACCAAAAGTTGTCTCTTATCCTTCCAATTTCCGCGTTTTGTCGCAATACGTCGCAGTGTCGATTTGTATTTACTCAGTCGATCTTTTTCACGTCGTTTGAGCGGGATGTTTCCTTTAAGTGTATTAAAAACGCACTCGCAAATACAATGAATAAATTTATCGTCCGCGATTCGAAGAAAGATCATTCGCTGCTTATTGTTCAGATGACACAGCGCCTCGAGAAGACAAGCGTTTCTCTTTCCGATTGAACGTCTGGCGATTTTCGTCACGCTGTCCGAACTCATGTTGTCCTCCTTCGTCGCGTGAGAGAACAGCGCGACTGGCCTCCACGAGCCGCGTTACGCGATTTTTATGCAATGGAAAACGATCTACGCGGTACGTAAACGTAATGTCTAGTATCATCGGGAAAGACGCACGTACGAAATCGATATTCGTCCGGAGTCGATTGCTTCAGATCGAGCAACAAGTATCCGTGAGGTCTCGAAGTAGCGTCGTAATAAGCCTCTTCTAGAAATTTCGGATCATCGGGATAGACTTGTCGCGCTAAATGGCGAATTTGAGCGCGATCGCGAGGATTTTTGAAAACCACGATTTAATTCGCGTTGAGAGATATGTCGCGTTGTCCGCGTCCCTGATGAAAAAGATTCTGCGAGATAAGAATGACACTGAGATTTTTATGATGACTTCCTTTGGTAAAAAGATCCACGATCGCGTCGCTCGACGACGATTCTCTCATAAGGTCATCGATTATCACGAGTTTCGGGGTAAACGGATCGTTCGAATAATCTTCCGGGCGAGGTAATCCCTCGCGAAATTCGATTATATTTTTCTTCGTCATTGTTGTCGTCGCCACTTTAACGTCGTATCCCCGTGCTGACTCTTCTGCCTCGCTTACACTCACGTCGTATTTTAATTGTCGATAAGCTTCTTGCCACTCAGCGTAATAAAATAAAACTCTCTCGAAACTCACGTCGGACATGCTCGATAGATATTTGATAAAAGACTTTACAAAGATCGTTTTCCCACACCCGGTGGGACCGCATATAATCGACGTCCAGGGATGTTTCCAACGCACATCCATTTTGCGAAATGATTGACTCGATTCCGGTGCGCTGCTTCAAAAACAAAAAAGAAAAAATGGCGGTCGATACTGATAATAATACTAATCGTCGACAATATCGATATTAATAATTCGCGGAGTTAAAATTTCGAAGGCAGAGATAAGCGCATCAACGCGGCGGCGGCGGCGGCGGCGGCGTTCGCGCGCTCGCGTGAGCGTACCCCCGCTGGTACGTTAGCCAACCGCGGCCAACAACGAGCTGATCCGTGCCGCGGCGCGGGGTACATACAGGCTTATCCCACTCACTTAGCGCTTAGGTCGGCATCGTTTTAATGAGCTGATAGACGATGCCGCTGGGGAGGGGGAAAATAATTCACGAAAAAGAAACAAGGGAAAAAGTACACGGGAAACAAAACAGGATTCGGATTGGAAATGTATAAGAAAATTTTTTATGAAAAATTAATTAAAATGTTTTTATTTTAGCACGTTTTTGTCCTAATTTTATATTGTAAAAATATTTACATTTTATATTTTACAATGCTAAAACTAATGAATGACTTATGATTAATACGTTTTTATAGAATTTTTACAATGATACTTATACGCTGCGGACGGAAAAATTGACGACTCGAAACTTAAATTTAAGCGAGAACAAAGCTCGAGTAAGAAAAGATGATTATTCGACAAAACCGTATGGAACCGAATAACGATTATTAATAAATCTGCGTTTTACCAATACCGCCGAACATGTTTTTCTCTCTTCTCTTGTTACAATTTCGTGAAAAGCATTGCGACGAATTGCATTAAAGCGCAGATTTATCACGGGTTCCCTTCCACGGTTTTCTTCATCTTCTCCTTCCTCTTGCCTTTCTCTTTCTAATATTAAATTTCTTATACTATGGAAATTTACAAATCTAGAATTATTATAATTTAAAGTTATTCCTTTCACTTTACAAGTTTCACGAGTGATTCCATCCGCTGTACGAACCACATACGCATAAAATTTTGGGCCTCCCGACACAAACGACTCGATGTAGCTACCGTTGCCGTAGCTCTCGAGTTCGTCCGTCATGTCGCCCAGAAAATTCCCAGTACGTGGTTCGTACTCGTTTGGATCACCACTACTCAAATATATAACAGAATCGGTATCGCAATATAATACGTGCATATTTAACTTTTCTAAATAATCATACAATTTTAACCTAGCTTGTGCCGTCGTGTATGCCGCGATCACAACGTTGGTAATCGGAGAAGCTACGAGTGCCTCTTCTCGCAGTCGCCATGAGACATACAATACCTCGTCGTTGACTGGTAATATATCAGTTATTTCGTGCTCAGGGCTAGTGAGCAAAGTTGCGAAACGCTGAGGCGATTCTACGATCTCGGTACTAGGAAGATTCGATCGTTGGCCGAATTTTCCCCAGAAGGAATTTAAACAGAGCTTCGCGACCGAGCGCAAGCCGGGATTACGTGAGATGTTGTTTCTATCGAGTGTAATACCTTCGATTTCCTCATATTCACGAAGGTATCGTGCTTTACTCTCGTCATCTACACATTCGCTCGGCCATCCACTAGCTTCCTGCTTTAATTGCAAAAAGGAATTTATATATCCGGCGAACAATCCGCCCTGCCGCGTATCGCGATCGTAGCGAGCAACTTTGTATTGCCAAATTTCATTTACTTGCCTCACAAGATAACCTTTCTCGATGGCTTTACGTAATTCGCATGATACCCAAGTACCCTCAAATTCACGTTCGTCAGGATGTTCGTGAGTGCACGCGGACTGCGAGAACATTTCGCAGCAACTCCGGCACAACGCAAACAGCAATTTTCCACGCACACGATACGGGAGTACCGGGTGAAAGAGATTACGCGGTGGGAGTACTCGACAACGTACAAGACCTTCGACCGGGTCGAAATTATACCCTGGTCCGTCGCCGATTAATGACGAGCATTCCGCTCCGATATAGATTTCAGGGTGGCCGATCGGAAAAACGCCCGTCTTTAATACGTAAGGATACAGAGAACACACGTCCACGTAACGTATTTTCTCCGTGTACCCCGCTACTTCGAGTCGAGTTACGATATTTTCCGTGCGGCCACCAAAAAACGCGTCACGCGGATCGAGAGGCGCAGATTTTAGTATAGGGTGATGTTCGAGAAAATTACGCATCTCGTTATTTGCCCTCATCTCTCGGTCGAAAGCGCACTCCCATTTTTCAATCACCTGATATCCTTGCCGGCGAAGACGCCATGTCGTTGCGATAGTTCGTTCGTAACGCGTTTCTATCGTATCGTCGCGGTTAGCAGTTGAAAGCTTACTGTCACGATTCACTTGGAAGCAAGTAAGGCAACCGTGCCAGAAGCACCCGTGAAATTGGAGAACGAAACGCTGAGTTTCAGTCCCCAATTTTGTCTCGTAATATCCGTCTACGTAGCTACCGCCGATTAAACGCTCGCGACCTCGCCCGCATTGGTTTATGGGATGACCGAGCTCACGCTCTTTCCACACTAACCATTGTAAAGCTTTGCGCGATTGTCTATCGGCGTTTCTGTATCCGCCCGGCGGGATGATTCCTATTTCCCCCTCGCGAAAAAAGTTTTTTCGAAAAACTTTCATACACGTGGAAGCGATAGTCGTGCATTCTTCGAAAGGACACACACCGCCGCGCTCTAAAAATATTTTTTGGAAAGCTACACAAGCACGTCGTAAAATATCTACGTCATTTCGACAATAACGTACGATCTCGCGCTGGAAGTCGAAGATGACATTTTTATTTGTCATTTCCGTATGCAAGAAATCGCTCGCGCTCATCAGGTTTCATTTGATCGGGAGAATAAAATCGAGCCTCGGGTAATGGACCGACATACGATTGATTCTCCACAGTGTTAAATAAATGCGGAAAAATGCCTTTATCTGCCGTATCCCTTAGCCCGAAAGCTTTAGGTAGATCAGATAATAGCATCGGCATATAATTAACGCTGTCGATGAATTTTGTATGACCGATCGTCATCACGATAATCTTCGTCCCGTTCAGAATTATCCGTGGCTTTTCCGTTATTAACGATTTTTCGACTAGATATTTTAAAATAAATTGCGCGTCAAACGCCTTTGCGTTGTGAGCGATACAAATAATACTTTTAAAATGTTTTGTCGGCCGTGTCACGAACTCTATAAACTGCTTTACCGGGTCGATATTAAATACAAATTCGCGCGTTCCGCACCAGCGACATCGCACCGTCATGTCGTCTATAGCCACGCAAGCAACGCAAATTTGCTGTGCTACGCAGAGAGTCGGAACGTGTAACTTTACGTTCTCGGTTCCTTCGTACGTCTCGTCCTGCCGCGTTTCAAAATCGTAAAACACGAATGCGACAGCTCCCTTAACTTCATTGTCGTTCTCACCCTCGAGGTCATTAGCGTTTCTTTGCGCCTCTTCACGTATCGCCGCAGCACTCGTACCCTCTCCAGGATCTTCAGCTTCGACTCTGCGTCGAAGAGGTTGCATAAAACACAAATGATTCACGGGTTGTTGAGAACGACATATCTTACAATAGGCGCTATTACATTCGTGCCGCGAGCTTGATTTTATAAATCGCCCACAATTGTTACAAATTTTAACCGAATGGCAAACAGTTGATTTTCCTTCATAAGATTTTTCGGTACGATGACGCTCGAAACATGAATTTCCGAAGAACGTACGATTACACGTATCGCACCTGACTTTCTCCGCGTCGTGATGTTCACACGAGGGTATAGCGTAGCAGCGTGGGCATCTTTTAGAGCAACGATGCCCTCTGATGGGGCGATAACCAACGTTACACGCTACGCAATATCCACCTTGCGAACCCGCAGCGGCTTTTAAATTTAAAATGGTATTATAATGGCGTCTACCCTCATAATACATAATATTTAAACAATGATTCGGTTCGCGTTCTAGTGAGGCGAGTATCGTACGCCCATCGTAGATTAGGTTCCCCCCGCGTCCGAAATCTTTAAAACCGTAAACCATTATTGCCAGATTTTCAGCGGCGAGATACCGTTGGAATTGCTGGATTTCGTAAATCCCACATCCCTCCTCCGGTATCACGATACCGGCGTTCATCGTTAATTTTAACGCTAAATCGCGTTGTAGCGAGGAATGTCGGAATCTTACGGCTTCCCACATTTCGTGACGCGGCCCCGTCCGAAGATTTCCACGTTCGCAGTGGATTCGCGCGGCTACAAGTGAACGAGGAAAGCATAAATTATCGTCATTTACTATTTCCAATATCGATCGTTTGACGACATCCTCACGCGTCAATGGATTCGATACCCTTCCACGCCCCACCGGTACTGCGACATTGAAAACCCTGATGTTAAAAGTTTCCGTGACTTCAATTCCGCCGTTGCTTTGCGCTACCGAACTTACGAGTTCCCATATGTCCGTGTAAGTCAAGTCGCGCGCCGGGCGAAACGACAATCCCGCCGATCCGAGCGTCAAACTTTCGGAATTGAAAGATAGTCCTACGTAATCCGTCGGTTCACTTGAGCTTATCGCGTACGCATGGATTTCGCGGAACGCGTTTTCTAGCCAACGCACGGTATCGGCACCATGTGGCACTGGACGTATCGCGAAACTCGCCTCTCTCCCGAGTATAGCAAAATTCCTAAATCTACGCGCTTTTTCCGTCTGCAGCTCTATATAATTAAATCTATCACCAACCCGATGTTGTTGTTGCTGCGACTGCTGCTGCTGCGATTGTGGGTCTTGCTCCTGTTGCTGAGAATGTTGCGACTGTGGTTGCTGCGACCGCTGTTGCTGCTGTTGAGGTCTTTGGTCGGCTACATTCTCCGCAGTATTGTGGAGAAATTCTTCCCCACTAGCGTTTCTTCCAATTACAGCTTCAGCAAGTCCAGCGCCAGTTTGAACTGAAAGATGAAATATTTTTATTAATCATTGCTGTCTTATATTCTGTTTTATTTTTTCTTTTCTTTTTTACTAATACGCGAAAATGCCGACAAAAGATATAATATACTAACTAACTCATCAAGTTACCCCACGATATTTCCCCGCCCAGTGATATTAATTATGCCCTCCATGGTAAGGTATTGGCATAATGTATATCATCTAAAATTATTTTGTTTTATATTACTTCGAAATAAAATAATTTAATAATAATATTAATAACAATTACCATCATACTCTGGCGAAGCAACTCTGACTTCTCTTTCCTCGGCGTCATTTTCTATTTCCGCCCCCTCTTCATTATCCTCCACTTCACCGCCTTCATCCGATTCCTCTTCATCTCCTTCTTCCTCATCTTCCATCGCTTCCTGCTCTTCTTCTTCTTCTTCTTCTATTTCATTTTCCTCTTCTTCTTGATCTTCTGCCTCCTCTTCCTTTTCTTCCTCATCTTCGTCTGTATCCCCCTCCTCATCTTCTCTTAATGCTTCTTCTTCGGTTTCCTCCTCTTCCTCCTCCTGCGTCGCTCTTTCCTCTCTTTCTTCTTCATCCTCCGTCTCGTTTGCTTGCACTAAAAATAATATTTTTTGTTATTAATTATTAATTATGCTAAATAACTATATGTTAGTTTCTCCAAGTCTTTTTTAAAACTTACCTGGAGTAAATATAGCCTCATCGGCTGAGGATGGAACTCTGTCAAAATTATCTCGAGTATCCTCGTCGTCATCTAAATATATAATAACAATTGTTATTATTATTATTATTATTACAATAACTTTATAACACGATATTTTTAAATTTACCTGATGATTCACCGACGGGGGTGTATCGAGGTGATGGTGGCTCCGCAACTAAGTCCGCGATTTCAATTCGTGGTCTTCCTAGAAAATTTTCTATATTTAATATTTGATAAAACTGAGAATATTTAATTTTCTCCACGAGACGATGCGTGTCTCATGCTTACTGTACGTAGAGTTACTTACGGGCTGCTACGGCACCTTAAAGCTCCTCTTCTGCGCGTCGTCGTCTCGCCCCGTAGTTTCGCTCAAGAGGCGCCGCACGACGAGGCGGTAGCGGCTCAACCCTGGCTACGTGTTTTACAACTGTAAAAATAAATATAATTAAATAATATCTAAAAACACTTACATTAATACGGTCAATTTTAAATTTACATCAAATTTACTTACCTTCTCTTTGACGCAAGAAGTCAGCTATATGACCCCCCGCATCATTTTCAAAAAACGCTTTATTCTGTTGTCGCGTTTCAACGTGACGTCGAATTATATTTTCCAACGTCACGTTGCCATTACAGTGCCCCAGCCTGTGCATAACACATAGCAATGTGCTGGAGCACTCCTTAGCGAACTTGTCGAACAATGCGTAGTTCGACGCGTCATTGTCACGCGCTATCTTCTTAAAATAGTGACCCTTCACTATTTTATTATTAAAATTACACGCCACGATAAAAAATTTAACAATATCGTCGCGCAACATTTTCACTATTTTCACTTTTTCACTCGCAATAAAAATTGCACTTACAACGTTTGTCGTAGTACAACGAAAAACTCTCGACTTATAACTGGAGAGTACGAAAGCCGAACTAACGCTTAGCTTTCGTGAAACTTAACATTTATACGCTGCATCTTCCAAATATTTCAAAAGCGAGGAAAAAGAAAATGAATTTATCTCGACAACTCAGCCTTCTTTCGAATTCTGATTTTTCTAGTTAGTCCTATCTACTGTTCTGTTTTATTGCTAGACAAAACCCTCGTTTCGTAGATTCATCTTATAGTAGATAATGTTTCCTATTCTTTGATTAGAAAAAAATCATACTCTTGTCAAAAGTTGACATTTGAAAAAAATCAGGCTAAAAGCCAAACCTTAAAAATTCTTCTAACAAAAGCATATTTTTGACATTCTTTCCTATCGATAAAACGAAAGGCTCGATAAAAGTTTAATCTTTGACTCCCTATCTAGAAAAAATCACGCTCACCGCAAAGGATGATATTTTTGATAACGGAAGTGAAGGAAGTCATTTATCTGGAAAAAGTCAGGAAGTGCAAGTTATCACATGTCCGAACAACTTATCGTATGTGCGCATGCTCACGTCTTTGTCGTATTAGACATATCCTCGTGATATTTTAAATCATATCGCTGTAAGATTATTTCTGTTAGAAAATTTAGAAAAATTTAAAAATGTTTTTAATTTTTTAGCTGCGCGCGCAGACTCGTGTCTATATTGTTACAACGTCGCAAACAGAGTCGACGTGGTCAACGATACCCCGTACTGAAAATCATTCAAGTCTCCTCGTTCGAAGTGTTAACTTCGTTAGAGAGTAACCTTGTGTTTTTATTACTGTTAGTCCTGTTACTTTTCATCAGTTTCGCCGTTCGATAGAACAAAGTAAGAAGAACAAGAAGATGGCTGACCAGCAAGCTAGTAATAACTCTGCAAAGCGAACAGGGATTCCCGATATCAGCGAGATGCATAACGACGAGAGGAGAAGCGAACGCTTTCCCATGTTACTGACAACAACATATGGACTCAACAATTCACATACGAAAAGAATACTCGTGGGACTGCAAACTACTAAAAAGGGAATCTTTGAGCCTGTAGTGAAATTAAGTGGGAGCAACGCTGACGGAGTATATTATGATGCAGAATCGTGGCTGCAATTTCAAGAAAACATGGGACTTATGAGCGACTACTTGAACGCGAATAACAAATTCAAACCGGAACCTATAGTAATAAAAAATATCTCAGTCATCTTTACCTCATTCTACGGGTCAAAGTCGCTATTGCTGATGTACAAGGAGAAAGAAAAGTCAGATTATGCGGAAAATACCAACGAGGAGGGCGAAGATTCAGTACCACCGATGAAGAAACGGAAACTCTATGCCGTAGCAATCGTGATGCAGAAAACTACCTTCCTGGGCCTGGAGAACGTAATGAAGTGCGTGGATGCTTATTTAGAACATTTAAAAACTTTAAGCAATATCGTCAACGAGTGCGCTCACTATTTAATCAAAGAAATAGAATTGAAACTTCCGAAAAGTTACGTAGATCGCGATATTATAAAACTAACGTTAAAAGGAAACTATAGTGAAATCGGACGCGATGTATGTACTCAAATTAAGGATTTAACTTTTCTTGATATGTACTTTAATATAATATTTTTAGAAATAACTTCACTGCGCTTCGACGAAATCGTTCATATAATTCTGTCAAATCACGGGTCATAATTTGTACAATTTCATGATATAAACGCACTCTTTTGCAGCATCATATTTAATCATGCATTTTTTAAAAAGTATAAATCCTAGTATGATTAATGTAAGAATAATAATAAATAGTTTGTAAGATTAATGTAACAATAATAATAGTTTTCACAAATTTTTTCTTTATAATAAAAGAAAATGCGTAATGAAATCATCTGTATGATACCCCATTCAATCATGTAACTTAAAAATGTAAGAATATACTCGTAGATGTATGAAAAAAAAGTTGAATGTTTCAATAAATACTCTTTTGTAACTTTTAAAACCGAATTATTTTTTCACTCGACCTACCTAACGCCAAGACTCTATCTCCTGTACGTAGTAACGCTAAAATCGTAAAGTGCTTCCTTTTGATAATTATCTTTTTCTAAACGTACCATACCTTTGAAAGCATATGTATATCGTAAAAGGCGCTTCCGTCCTTTCTATCGTAATTTCCAGATAAGACCTTTCGACTTCTCAGGCCTCTTTTACCCGTTCCCCACTTTGCTGCTAAATTTTTCCCAAAATACCTGTTTTTTAACCAATCCGCTCCTGGGGCAGCCGTGGGGGAAACCAATAAGCACACTCTAATTCCTCCCGGAGCCATCCCCTTTACTTCCCAATAAAAACGCTCCTGATATTGTCAGGTCTTCCCCGCCCCTCCCCCCGGTCATGATATCGTCAGGTCCTCCACGCCCCGCTCCAAATTTCGTCAGACTCTCCCCACCACTTGGCCCTTTTACTGCTAGCGCGTCACCCTACCCCCTCCACTTCACTGATAAGACGGGCGCCAGTGACGTCATTTGTTTTGACGCCCCATGGCTAACCATATACTACTTGCGAGAAAACAAAAAAAATTTTTTATAATAAAATTTTTTTGTATACGCATTTACAGACAGAAACAGACAGGGTGCGTGTACGGATTTACGGACACAAACAGACAGGGTGTGTATGTATCTAATTGCAGTCACAAGCGGACAGGATGCATATACACATTTCCAGATAGAAACAGATAGAATTTGCAGTTGTCTATCCGTTTCTGTCTGCAAATGCGTATATGCATCCTGCCCGTTTCTGACTGCAATTACGGATTAAAGAAACGCATATTAAAGCAGACAAATACGAATGGGATACGTTTACTGTCCGTTTCTATCTGTAATTTTTACCAAAACGCCCGGGGAACGAGAACCCGACAGCGACCAAGCGTTTTGGCCTGCGATCGGGATTCTCGACTCTCGGAAAAACAACATCCTCGAAACCTCGTGACACCCATCATACCGAAATCGCCGTGTTTGGGGTCCCGGGTCAAGAGTTCTTGACAGGGTATCGCGCTTTCGATCCTGCCACCGACATTCCTTCGCCATCATGCGCGGGAAATCATTCCGCCCTACGGCTCGCGAACTCAGGCGTACTCAGTCCGCAAACAGTGAGCTCCGCTCACCGCGTCACACGCTTAGATATTTGCTTGCAATAGAAGGTTCCCGCACTTACGGCACTGTAGCACGCGCATTGTAAATACCGTTGTAAATACATTGTATATACACAAACTGGCAGAAATGGTGTCCCTCCGCGTTGATACCCGGCTGCTGCACACACGCAAAGTCGCGCACGTACGTGTTTCGAGGCAACGCGGCGGAAATCGGGGTGTCGGCAGAAAATAGTGGGGGACGTTTCGATAGCGCATCTTCCTTGCTCGACGCTGGGTCGAAAGAGAAGACACAAATTGAGAAAAGGCCAAGAAAAGGCCGCGACACAGGCTTTTGCATAACTGCATAATCGTATGCATAAAGAAATTGATTGGTCCATTTCCTTATGCATGTATGTACAGTTCGTGCCAGGTATGCCTGGGGTCCGATTCTAGGATCCATGTTTTGTTTTTAGTTATTTTTATGTTCATAACTATTATAACCGGATGCTGCGTCAGCGATCATGAATGTATCGTAGTGTTAGTAAATTATGTTTTGACAGCCGGCCGATGTAACCTCAGTTTTGCTCGGTGAAATCTTAGAAATATTTCAAAGTTTAATTGAAAGGAAGCGGATCGAAGCCTTTGATATATCAGATAAGTTGTAGTTTTAAAAATAAAAAGTGCTATTATTTGGCAATAAGAAAATATACTTTGTGAGATGTTTTTTTCACGATTACAGGTTATAATAAAACTTGGTGCAAGACATTACCGTATTTCTTGAAAAATGTAAAGATAGTCAACGGAGTGTTTATGACGATAATTATTTTATTGGAGACAATCACAAAAAAGTCTCAGATGTTTCCGAATCATCAGAAAAACTAGATGTCTGAGAATCATAAGGTATTTCAGACGCTAACCGTATTAATAATGTAGGTTAGTAGAATTAAATTTCTTTGTATTATTGTTTCGCATCCTCAGCAAAGATCGTAGGCTTGGGATAGCAAGTATCTGAATTTAAATTAAATTATAAACCCCCCCTATAAAAATTTTTTTACAGTTTTAGCAAAATTAATAATTTGAAATTAAAAATTAATGTAATAAATAATATTGTAAATAAATATTATTTTAATAATTAAAAATTAATAATTAATACAATAATTTTTCTACTATAATCTATTTTATAATTTTAGGATAGATACTAATTTTAGGAAAATGACAAAAATTCCAGGCCAGTTTTGAAATTCCAGGCGTTTTCCAGGATACATTAAATTCCAGGACAATTCAAAGATTCATGGACATTCAAAGATCGTTGGACACCGTGACGAAACAGTAATCAATCCCATAGTTTTTGTTAATGACCCGCAGTAGCCTGATTCATTGACAGCGATAGGTGCTGGCATATTTCAGATTTCTCACAAATGCTGTTCCATACGTTGTTTATGTGCTGGATTAATGAGTTTTGTGCTGATCAAATCCCTATTCCTTGCTCATAATTCTCCACAAAGGGCCTAGCCAAATAAGTATGATGAAAATGCCCCCATGATTTTTTGAGTTGGCCCTTTCTTCTAAGATAATTTATATGAAAAGACGCTGACATACCAAATTTTAGATTTCTATATGGAGACGTGATCAAGATAGAATGATAAAATCGATTTTTTTTACATTTTCACGATTTTCTTAGTAACAAATTAAACAAAATTTTGGAAAAATTCTGAAAAATCAATTACATTTGGACAATAATAAAAATATTTTTTACATTTATTTTCGATGCGAATTTCAATTATGAAAAGATGAAAATAACTTTTAAACATTTTATCCACCCTGATTTCGTTGACTTACCACCTTGAAAAAATTACGTGTAATCTCTGTTTCCAACTTCTAAAAAATATTTTTTTTCAGATTTTTTCAAAAAGTCACAATTAAAAAAATTAAAATAATTTTTTTGTTAATTTTTTTAAAAAAATAAGCCGGTAAATTGTTTTTATCAACTCTTTAACGTTTTGTTTGTCTATAAAATTCCATATTGAAATGTTTTGTTGATCATAAGTTAAAAGTCAGTGACAGCTAAATTATTTTTCAATTTTTATAATTTCATAATATAAAGTTTTTAATTCATAAATACGAAATTACACTTAGACATTAATAATATTACACTTCGGTATTAATTTAATATTACACTTAGACATTAATGAAAATGTTTTTTTTACTTTTTTATTCAGTGCGAATTTTGATTATAAAAAAATGAAAATAACTTTTAAACATTTTTTCTACCCTGATTTTGTTGATGGACTGCCTTACAAAAATTACATGTGAATACTGTTACTGAAATCTTGTGCCTTTAAGCCTCCAAGCACTAGTCTGCCGTCCTCAACAGAAGAAAAGACCTATAATTGTAAAAAATGCAATTATTATTAGAGTTATCTATTTTATTAAAAATTAATTCAAATTTTTATACAAAATTAACATACGTTATAGAGACAAGTCATCAATCTGGGATAGATCTTTTAAATTAGCACCTCCTTATTTCTCGGAAACTAAACATTGCACCATATTAATACTAATAAAAATCTGATCTACTGAGATGATTTGCTTAGATAAATCTAACTTAATTTAACTTTTATATACACTAAAAAAAAACGGTTTTGCTAAAACATCTAAAATTAGATACAGTTCTGAAAATAATTTTGTTGGATCATCAAAATAATTATGTATAGGACAGTCAAGCTAATTGCTAAAATATCAAAATTTTTTACAGCATTGTTCATTATGCTTGAACATCATTCATAATTTTTTTAATGGTCCAACAAAATTATTTTTAGATCTGTATGCAGCTAAATTTTTAGACACTTCAGCAAAAAAAAATAGAATTTAAATACTTCAGCAATGATTGAACATTATTTACGACTGTAAATTCCAGCCTAAAGAATACTATTAAAAAACAATGCTGGTATTGGTGACTTTCCTCTATATAAGAGACAATCTTCGTTAAAAATAATTTCAGGACATTCCAGATAAAAATCTAGGTTTTTTCAGGTCAATTAAGTTTCATTACTTAATTAATTTTTATTTATTTGCGCAATAATATAGGTTTTGTATTCAAGTTAGAATTTTATATGACGGATTAATTAAAACAAATTTGAAACGGTATTATTTATTTTTTTATAATGCAGTTCCACCGTTTTAATATTACACTCAATTTGTTAAGCCACTTCATTGTGAACAGCAATTGTTTTATGATATCTGTTTCTTCTTGCATTGTCAAAATGGCACAAGAACCTCATCCTTTTGCAAATTATAGCAAAGGCACGCGTGGAAGTATGGTGGGTTTGTTTCAACAAGGATTAACCGCTCGTGAAGTAGCTCAACAAGTTGGGTACAACATTAAAATGGCGGAACTGTGGAGAAGAAAATTTCGCAAACTTGGTCCAGACGGATTAAAAGATCATCGAAAACAGAACAGAGGCTCAAGAAAGATGGCTCAAGACCCCGGAACAAGGCGCACAAATAGTAAACGCTGTTACGAAAAATCCGTTTTGTACATCAGAACATGTAATTCCAGAAATCGGAATTGACATATTGAAACAAACTGTTATCCGACGATTGAAGTCTACTGGTTTAGTTTCATGTCGTCCGACAAAAAATGTGTCTTGAGTGAAGGGTATCGCCAAGAACGATTGGCATTTGCCAATCGCCACTTAGATAAGCCTCAGGAAGAGTGGGACAAATAGATTTAGTCGGATGAAAAGGTATGTTCCTCTTTGTCAAGATTTAAATTTATTTTTAAAACAATAGGTAATTTTAATAATAATTGCGTTTTTCACAATTTTGGTATATAAGTCTTTTTTTCTGCTGAGGACGTGTGTGGAGACCCAAAAGCGCACGACTTCAGCCACAGTATGTTATCCAAGAGCATCATAGTGGCAGAATTTCGTGCAGTTTTTAGGGAAACGTGAGTGCTGCAGGAGTAATGGAACTCCATCAGACCACGGCACGCATAAGAGCTCCAGAATATATCAACATTTTGGAGAATGTCATGCTCCCCAGTGCGCGAGCAAGATTTCCGGCGGACCAATATCCCAGTATCACATTTGTGCATGACAACAGTGCTGTGCACATTGCCGATGTGACACGGGATTGGTTCAATGGTCATCCTGAAGTAGAGAAAGTAGATTGGCCTCGCAAATCTCCTGATCTAAACCCGATTGAAAATTTGTGGGGCATTATAGTCAGAGAATAGAGATCAGGACAGCACAGAACATGAGACGCGTTGATCCAGCACGTGAACGACGTATGGAACCGCCTTAGAGACCAGCCTATATGCCGGAATCTATTACGGTCGATGAGAACGAGGCTACATCGGGTTATCGATAATAACGGATTGCCTATTAACTGCTTAGCAAACCTGGTAAAATACTATTACAATTACATTACAATTACGATTACTTTGGTCTAAGCCTGACGCGAATACGATTACGATTACAAATTATCGATTAAAATATCATGATTACTGAAAAAAATTGCAAGAAATTGTATGTAACCGTAAGTAGTCGTTTTCCCTGAAATATGATTAAAAATAATTGAATATGATTGAGTGCGAATAAATGCGATTGTTAATTATTAATTAAATATGTATTAATAATATATGTATAATTATTAATTTTACACATATTACATAGAATATAATTGCTTTTATAGAACACTTTTTATAGAAAACGTTTCACTTCCAACTATGAGTTCCAACTTCACTCTGCTAGACGTAGCCTTCAACAACGATTACGGTGCATCACTGCATACGTTGTAATCGCATTCAATCGCATTTAATCGTATTCAATCGTTTTCAATCGTATTTTTGGGAAAATGATTACTTACGATTACATATGATTTCTTGGGATCTTTTTCAGTAATTGCAATACTTTAATCGATAACTTGTAATCGCGTCAGATTTAGGCCAAAGTAATCGTCTGTAATCACAATTACAAGTAATCATTACTTCCACAGGACTGCTATTTAGTCACGATGTTCAGCGATTCTTGAATCCTGAAATTGTTCTGGAATTTAAATGTATCCTGGAAAACTCCTGGAAATATCCTGAAATTTCAAGACTGGCATTCATTCAGGATACATTTTTTGGTCGGACGACACAAAACTAAACCAGCAGACTTTAGTTGTCGGATAACAGTTTGTTTCAATATGTCAATACCGATTTCCAGAATTATATGTTCTGTTGCACAAAACGGATTTTCCGTAACAACGTTTACTATTTGTGCGGGGAATCGTCTTTCTTGGGCCTCTATTCTGCTTTCGGTGATCTTTTAATCTGTCTGGACCAAGTTCGAAAAGTTTTCTTCTCCACAGTTCTGCCGTCTTAATGTTGCACCCAACTTGTTGAACTCACGAGCGGTTAAAATTATTGTTTAAATTGATTGTATTGTTTATTATTAGTTTATTATTATTGTATTGTTTAATTATATTGTTCGCTTGGTTATATTGTTCATTATATTGATTGGTTGTATTGTTCGTTTGATATTATTGGATATTATAAAACAATAAATAATATTGTTCCAAATTTTGTGTTTTAATTCATCCGTCATATAAAATTGTAACTTGAATACAAAACATGTACTATTGCGCAAATAAATAAAAATTAATTAAGTAATGATAATTAATTGACCTGAAAAAACCTAGATTTTTATCTGGAATGTCCTGGAATTATCCTTGACGAAGATTGTCTCTTATATAGAGGAAAGTCACCAATACGGCGTTGTTTTTTAATAGTATTCCTTAGGCTGGAATTTACAGTCGTAAATAATGTTCAATCTTTGCTAAAGTATTTAATTCTATTTTTTTTTTGCTGAAGTGTCTGAAAATTTAGCAGCATACAGATCTGAAAATAATTTTGTTGGACCATTGAAAAAATTATGAATGATGTTCAAGCATAATGAACAATGCTGCAAAAAATTTCGATATTTTAGCAATTAGCTTGACTGTTTTATACATAATTATTTTGATGATCCAACAAAATTATTTTCAGAACTGTATCTAATTTTAGATGCTTTAGCAAAACCGTTTTTCTTTTAGTGTATATAAAAGTTAAATTAAGTTAGATTCATCTAAGCAAATTATCTCAGTAGATCAGGTTTTTATTAGTATTAATATGGTGCAATGTTTAGTTTCCGAGAAATAAGGAGGTGCCAATTTAGAAGATCTACGCCAGATTGATGACTTGTCTCTATAACGTATGTTAATTTTCTATAAAAGTTTGAATTAATTTTTAATAAAATAGGTAACTCTAATAATAATTGCATTTTTTACAATTATAGGTCTTTTCTTCTGTTGAGGACGGCAGACTAGTGTTTAGAGGCTTAAAGGCACAAGATTTCAGTAACAGTATTCATATGTAATTTTTGAAAGGCGGTCCATCAACAAAATCAGGGTGGAAGAAATGTTTAAAAGTTATTTTCATTTTTTTATAATCAAAATTCGCACCGAATAAAAAAGTAAAAAAAACATTTTCATTAATGTCTAAGTGTAATATTAAATTAATACCCAAGTGTAATATTAAGTGTATTTTCTAAGTGTAATTTCATGTTTATGAATTAAAAACCTTATGTTATGAAATTATAAAAATTGAAAAATTATTTAGCTATCACTGACTTTTAACTTATGATCAACAAAACATTTCAATATAGAATTTTATAGACAAATAAAACGTTAAATAGTTGATAAAAACGATTTACCTGCTCATTTTTTTAAAAAAATTAACAAAAAATGTTATTTTAATTTTTTTAATTGTGACTTTTTGAAAAAATCTGAAAAAAATATATTTTTTAGAAGTTGGCAACAGAAATTACATGTAATTTTTTCAAGGTGGTAAGTCAACGAAATCAGGGTAGATAAAATGTTTAAATGTCATTTTTATCTTTTCATAATTGAAATTCGCATCGAAAACAAATGTAAAAAATATTTTTATTATTGTCCAAGTGTAATTGATTTTAACAGAATTTTTCCAAAATTTTGTTTAATTTGTTACTAAGAAAATCGTGAAAATGTAAAAAAAATCGATTTTATTGCTCTATCTTGGTCATGTCTCCATATAGAAATCTAAAATTTGGTATGTAACTGTCTTTTCATATAAATTATCTTAGAAAAAAAGGCCAACTCAAAAAACTATTTACCGTAAAACTTATTACCTGTAATCGTGAAAAAAATATCTCACAAAGTATATTTTCTTATTGCCAAATAATAGCACTTTTTATTTTTAAAACTACAACTTATCTGATATATCAAAGGCTTCGATCCGCTTCCTTTCAATTAAGCTTTGAAATATTTCAGAGATTTCACCGAGCAAAACTGAGTTACATCGGCCGGCTGTCAAAACATAATTTACTAACACTACGATACACTCATGATCGCCGACGCAGCATCCGGTTATAAAATGGTGCCCTTTGCGCCTATACGGGCGCTATACGGGATACCATGATTGGTCGCACGTTGTTTTAATTTTTAATTGCATAAAGAAATCTATTCGGATACGAAGATTCGTTTGAAAAATAATGTGAATAGAATTACGATTTTTAATAATTAATTAAAGTTACGTCTTGACATAAAGTAACAGTCTCAAGAATTGTAGCTGTATTGCTGTGATGACATTGAAAAAACTTTCTAATCGTCAAGCTAGAAGAATGTTGAGCATTCGGAAAAGTGACAGATTTCTTCATATTCTGACAAATTACTGTACAAAATTTAAGAAAAATCAGAATTAGACGTTTATTTGAGTCCTCTCTCAGAGTATTGTTTTACGCCAATTACAAAGTAAACTGACTTGTTACATAATGTTAACATTTTTATAAATTTATCGAATTAAAATTATTTTCTAATACAGATTATTTTAATAAGTAATTGTTTAAAGAGATTTACAAGTTTCATTAATTAATTAAAATTATGTCTCGACATAAAGTAACAGTCCCAAGAATTGAAGCTGTATTGTCGTGATGACATAATTTTAATAATTTATTATTAAAAATTAAAATTCTATTTACATTATTTTTCAAACGAATCTTCATATCCGAGTAACTTCTTTATGCAATTAAAAATTAAAACAACGCGCTATCAACTGTGGTATCCCGTATACCGCCTATATAGACGCAAGGGACACCATTTCTGTCGAGTTTCTCGAGCGCCTCGATTCGTGTCTTCTTTCTCGACCCAGCGTCGAGCGAGAAAGATGCGCTATCGAAACGTTCCCCACTACTTTCTGCCGGCGCCGCGACCTCCGCCGCGCTTCTACGAAACACGTACGTGTGCGGCTTCACGTGTGTGCGGCAGCCGAGCGTCAGCGCGGAGGGACATCATTTCTGCCGGTGTACAAGTTGTCCGTCTGTATTATTTTACGTCGAAAATATGTATTACCGCAATCAATTTTAAAATATATCTTCTTTCTTTTTATCTAAGTACACGCGCTCTCAGTTTTCGCACCCACCGACACCGACCGCCTTTTCGTTTTCTCTCGCCTCGAACCATTTCCGCGGCCTCGTGCCGAAATTCAACGTGTGCGGAGAATAGGTAAATTTACAGCTTACTTTTATCATAACTATTATTGTTATATTTTTATTTTTCCATATTATTTAAATAACATTTGCACAATTGAAGATATCCCTGATGAAAATTTGTCTCATAATTTTCATACAAATTGGAATATTTTTCAGAAATACTCAGGAAGTCTACATCTTCTTTTAGAAAGTTTTTTCATACATGTAAATTTTGAAATATTCTGACATTTTTTATTTTATAATTTCTAAAAAAATACTTTTAACTTTTTTAGATTTTATAACATTTTATCAGAATAAAAAATCTTAGAAATCTTAGGATATTTTATAATTAACATACGAGGTGTGTTCAAAAAGTATCGCGAATTTTGTGTTTTTTCAAAAATTATTTATTTATTCATGAATATCTATTTTGTCCCCTTCAAAGTAATCCCCATGAGATATTATACACTTGTGCCAACGGTTTTTCCAATCTTCGAAGCACTTCAAAAAATCATTTTTTTTTATCTTGTTCAGCTCCTCCTTCGATGCCGTCTTTATCTCGTCAAGCGTAGCGTAACGTCGTCCTTTCATGGGCCTCTTCAATTTAGGGAACAAGAAAAAGTCACAGGGGGCCAGATCTGGGGAATACGGTGGCTGCGGCATCATTAGTGTGTTGTTTTTGGCCAAAAAGTCGCGCACAAGCAACGATGTGTGAGCAGGGGCGTTATCGTGGTGCAAAAGCCAATTTTTGTTCTTCCACAAATCCGGGCGTTTCTGGCGGATTGCTTCGCGCAAATTGCGCATAACTTGCAGGTAATATTCCTTATTGACCGTTCTACCCTGTGGCAAGAACTCATGATGCACCACGCCCCTGCAATCGAAGAAAACTGTCAGCAAAACTTTCACATTCGACCGAACTTGGCGCGCTTTTTTCGGTCTTGGTTCATGCGGCAGCTTCCATTGAGATGATTGAGCTTTGGTTTCCACGTCATAACCATAAACCCACGATTCGTCACCAGTTATGACCCTCTGGAGCAAATTTGGGTCGTCGCGGACAGAGTCCAACATCTCATTAGCAATGTTCATGCGATGCTGTTTTTGGTCGCAATTGAGCAATTTTGGTACGAATTTCGCGGCGACCCGTCTCATGCCCAAATCATTGATAAAAATCGAATGGCACGAGCCAATCGATATGTTTAGGTCCTTAGCAACTTCTCTAACGGTGATTCGACGATTGGCCAATACCATTTTCTCCACTTCATTAATTTTTTCGTCTGTTGTTGAAGTGCTCGGGCGTCCGGCACGCTCTTCGTCGTTCACATCTTCTCGGCCTTCTGAGAACATTTTGTACCACCGATAAACGTTGCTTCGGTCCAAGGTAGCTTCTCCGTATGCCACAGTCAACATTCGGAATGCATCCGCGCACTTAATTTCGTTTTTCACACAAAATTTGATACAGGTTCTTTGATCCATTTTTTTGAATAGGTAAAAATCGAAGACGATCCAAAACACGTGCAAGCAAAGCAGCTGTCAACAATTAAGTGAACATTCAAAATGGCCGAGCTTGTCGGCATAAGTGAGAGACATGAGTACCAACATAACGCCACAAAAAGATCGAAATTCGAATATACGTAACCCGCGAAAATTCAAAATTCGCAATACTTTTTGAACACACCTCGTACATGAAAAATTCTGAGAAAAGATGTAGACTTTCTGAATATTTCTGAAAAATGTTTCAATTTGTATAAAAAATTTGAATAAGTCATAAAATTATGCAAAAATTCTGAAAAATTAAATGAAAAATTCTGAGAAAGTTTTCACCAGGAATTATATTATTAATTTGAATAGTAAACAAATTTATATATATATATATATATATATATATATATATATATATATATATATACGAAATCCAATTAGTTTATCCATTTAAAACTGTCTAAAGAGTCAATGTAAGGAATAAAAAAATTGAAACTGTGACTTAATTTTTTATCAGAATTAAAAGAATTTAATTTGGAAGTGAATGTGTAATTGAACGAGCAAAAATAGTAAACATATTAAATTATTGTTGAAATTCTTGTAATGGCTTTCCTTTTAATAACAAATTAACCTAAATCAATATTAACATCATTATTTTCTTTTCTGATATTCAATGAGTAACAAAGATACAAGATGCTTCTGTCAACTTATGTCACTAAATAAAAATAAGCATCCTAATATTAATTTTTAATTTTTAACAGATTTTTATGTAGATTCAAAAAATTGAAGAATTAATTATGTTCGCGATCAAACCAAAGTTAACAATCTTGTATATTTTTATTGCGTCCTCCTGTAGATTTAAGTTTCAAAATTCAAGCGGTTACTTTCATTATTTCTTGTGTGTACAATTGATTATCTCGATCAGCTTCGGTGCTATTATTATTTGCTTGTGTATACAGAGTCGAGTGTTCGGTCGCTCCGTTCTCTATCACGCGCTAACAGCGAGGACAACTCGGCGGGAAGATCGTGACAAAATATTGATATTCTTCTCCTAAGACGCTGGCCACGGTCATCTTGTTAGACCAGTCAGCCAATTAGACGATTTCCCGCAGAAAGATCTTTCCCCCGAATTGTTCCCGTCGATCGGTCGCTCTGCCGAAGATCTCGTCGCTCACTCAGACTCTCAGAGTGATTCGATCGAGAACGATCGCATTTAAAATCACGCCGCAACGATCCGTGAGATTGAAAATCGACAGACTACTGACCGACGCTGGTCGGAACTTGTTTGTGAAGGCCAAAGACAGATTTATTAACGCAAGTGGTGGCATGCATATTGGTGAGACAATTTGACAATAAAGGTCTTTCGTTAATTTTGTGCAGCGGACCTATTGAGTATTTCTTTAAATCTCAATCCTCGCGCCTTTAAATCTCGCACGCTCGCGGAGCAGCTGATCGCGGTCGATCCTCGTCGCTCCTCTCGGCTCACTCTAACGCTGTCGCGACCAAGCGGCAGGACAACGGCAAGCTGCGTATTACTGAAATTACGCGTCTCACTCGCGCTCACTCGAGCTCGCCCGGCAAACTCAAGTTCGCGCACGTTCTCTCTCGGCAACGTGCAGTCGCGAACAAATTATATGCAAGCCACTTTAGTTAAACTACATTTAAAAAACACTTTTATACAGTTTACATAAGATTGGCCAATTTATAATTATAGACATACAAAACAAGATCCTATTTGTTCAAGATTGAACGTTAAACAAATCGCGAAGGCTGAAATCTGTTATTTAAATTCCGACGCTGAGAACAGAAGAAAATTTCCACGGAGAAATTTTGCGAATAATATTTCAAAAGCTCACTTATAGCTGTACAGCATAGCAGTTTTCGGCCTTCAAATTCTAGGCACGTAGAAATGCACGAAGAACCATAGATCGCCAATTCAGAGTTATTCGCTTTGATTGGTCCTTTCAATTTTCTCGAATTTCTGCGCATGATCAGAGCTCCAAAATCGCTCAGTTGGTCATAAGAAAAGCTCCAGTGCGGAAGCATAACCAGCCTTGCGTTAGAAATATTAATTTCCAAATCAAATCGGAGCATTCTTTTGTGGGATCGTACTCCCAAAGAAGTACAAGTCCAAGTACTAGTGCTTGCCCGTAACCAACGTTATGAAGTGTGCAAGACGCTATCTCGCGCGTCGCTCGCACTCATCGTCGCGAAGTGTGCGGAACGCTCTGTATCTCTCTCGCTCGCCCGCAACTAACGTCGTGGAGTGTGCAAGACTCTATCGTTCGCGTTTGCTCGCACCCATTATCGCGGAGCGTGTGCGTATTTTATTGTTCTCGCTCTGACGCAACTACTGTCGCGTTGTATCGCACATACGGCAGACAAGCGCTCTATCCGTCTCTTGCATCAGCTCATACCAGCCTGTTAACGTTTATTGTAAACGTCGTGATAAATAACCTTGTGCAACCAATTGTGAATCAAGAAACAACTCTTATTCTACTTATAATCCTGCCAATCTCCTTCCTATTCATTGCGAACATTCGAAGGTCCGAGATGCGGCGCGCCAATCGGCGCGCGTTCCAGTAGAGTTCCCATGACGTTGTCACATAAGCGAGTGCGACACGATGCGCAAGAACATTGTTAAGTAAACTTTATTTGATTAGTGTTGCTTAATACAGATTTTATTTGTACAGTTGAACAACAACGTCTAAAGATTTTTCGTGTGAATACGTGTGAAAATATGAATTTTATTGTAAATAAATATAAACTAAAGTTAGTTAATGTTAATATTTATACAATGTTAGATAAAAATAAAGTAACATTTTTAACTATTTTAAGTATAAATATTTTAAAAAATGCTTATTTTTCAAATGATAAATTATTAATACGGAAATAAGTTTTATGATGCTCGAAGTTGTTTAAAAATTACGAATTTTCAAGGAATTCAATAATGAGAGGACATCAGAAAACGATGAAAATATCGATGTAAAATTGAAAACTTTAAATCATGGCATAGGATTTAAAAAAAATCCACGAATTATTTGTAATAACTGCTTTAGAAAAAGAAAATCAAAAGTTAAAAACAAAAACAAGAAATTACAATTACAAAGCAACAATTTGAAAAGTGATATAATATTTCTTAAAGAGAAACTTCACATGTCTGAAATAAAAAAAAAATTAATTATTTTTTGAAGGTAAAAAACATTAATTTAAAAAAAATTAACTTTTATATAATTAATTTTTTTATTAATATATGTCAATGTATATTTGCAGAGATAAAACGTCCAGTATCCGCAACTAGTATCTCAAGAAAGAGTAAGACACATAAAGCAAAAGAAAGGAATAAAAAAAGAAATAAATGAAAACAAAAAAAATCAAAAAGTCAAAGGCAGATAAACAAGAAAGTAAGAAAGGAAATGATCTGGAATATGATTACGATCAATATATTAGGAATATAAATAAGTTTCAGCCGTTTCACAAAAAATGGCGCCACTAGTATGTTATGGTTGAAATTGTCTGTTGTAAAACGTTATATCGTAAGGTTGGACATCTGGCAACAACATAACCTTAAAATATTAGTGATTTTATATCAGCATCATATATCTTTTTTCGTGCAAAAATGTCGAGTTTTGAGCCGAATAAGCGTCATTTGCGGAAGCTTTTGATTTACTTCTTTAATTTGAAGAAATCTGAAGCCGAGGCGCATCGATTGCTTGTAGAAGCATATGGTGAGGCTGCCTTAAGTGAGAGAAGTTGCCGTGAGTGGTTTCACAAGTTTAAGAACGGTGAATTTGACGTCGAAGACAAAGAACATAGCGGAAGGCCGAAAGTGTAGAAGACGCGGAAACATTATTAGATGAAGATTCGTGCCAAACGCTAGAAGCACTTGCACTTACATTAGGAGTGACTCAACCAGCAATTTCACATCGCTTAAAATCATTAGGAATGATTCAAAAACAAAAAAACTGGTTTCCATATGAACTGAAGCCGAGAAACGTTGAACGCCGATTTTTCACATGTGAAATGCTGCTTGCCAGGCATAAACGAAAGGGTTTTTTGCATCGTATAGTTACTGGTGATGAAAAATGGATCCACTACGATAACCCAAAAAAGAAGAAATCATGGGGACCACCTGGCCATGCTTCAACATCGACAGCCAAGCCGAACATTCATGGAAAAAAGCTCATGTTGTGTATTTGGTGGGATCAGCTTGGTGTCGTGTATTATGAGTTGCTCAAACCGAATGAAACCATTACTGGGGCTCTCTACCGAACACAATTGATGAGATTGAGCCGAGTACTCAAGGAAAAACGTGCCCACTACTACTCCAGACATGACAAAGTTATTCTTCTGCATGATAATGCTCGTCCACATGTTGCGGCGCCGGTCAAAACCTACCTGGAAACACTCAATTGGGAAGTTTTACCCCACCCGCCATATTCACCAGACATTGCTCCTTCTGATTACTACCTGTTTCGATCAATGGCGCATGGCCTGTCTGAGCAACACTTCACATCATATGAAGATACAAAAAATTGGGTCGATTTGTGAATAGCTTCAAAAGATGAAGCATTCTTCCGACGCGGTATCCGTATGCTGTCAGAAAGATGGAAAAAAGTAGTGGCTAGCGATGGGCAATACTTCGAATAAAACATTAGGTACCGTTCTTTCACAATAAATGCCCAATTTTTGATAAAAAACGGCGGAAACTTATTTATACTCCTAATATTTCTTTTATTTTAGGTAATAAACAATGTTAATAATTAATTATTAATAAGTAAAATAATTGACGTTTAGAATAAAAAGTAATTTAAATAAAAAAAAAGACAGTGCCGAGGCTCGAACGCATGATCTTTGGACTGTGAGTCCAGTGCGTTCGTTGCGCGGCTAACGAAATGCTACGATTTTTACCTTTAAATTTAAGGTAGATAACGTGCTCGCCTAATTTCAACCCTCACATTCTCGAAAACGACTGCGTATCTACGGCTAATATTGGAGGCGTAATCTTATATTTTCCTAATCTACCACCACACCAAAGCACATTAAAAAACTCGGTTGGCAGTTGAGGTATTCTCTTTGTTAGTCTTCTCAGTCACAACGCTCTCTTGGATAGTGATTCAAGATTCTAATACTTAACATATAAACGTCTCAATGTTAAACGTTAATTGCAATTTTTTTAAAAAGTAAGGCCCATTCACGCTAACCCTTTTACACTTTTAATATATTTGTTTCCCTCTTTCGAATGAGCTATTCATCTCATTTAGCATTTTACAGTTCTTGCCCACTCCTTGTTAGATCTTTGCAGAAATGGATTTTAATTGTTACTGTTGAAAGATACGTTAGATAAATTAGAAAGAAAGTTATTAATCAATTAGTTAATTAGTTAATTAATTAGTTAATTAATTTTCTACATATTTTTATATTTTTAGACATTTTTAAGTAAATATGATGTATATGATAATGTAAAATGATATATAAAAATGAAAATAGAGAAATATAAAAATATGTAAAAAATTAATTAATTAACTAATTAACTAATCAATTAATATTTTACTTTCTAATTTATCTAACATATATTCCAACAGTAAAATTCATGTTCCATTTATTCCAACATATATTCTAATATTAAAATCCATTTCTGAAGAAATCTAACAAGGAAAGTTCGTTAGATGCACCAATTTTAATAAAATTTTATGGGTGTGTAGTATTTACTCACACCTTTACAGTAGTAAAGCCGTTTGTTGCGAAACTTAGGCATTCTCGAGAAAATGACGATTAAATACTTCCAGCATCTATTAGTACCGTTACAGAAGAACAATTGTCGATTAAGCGACGTAGAGTAGGGCGTTAGGACGTCGACTAGTATGTTTGAAGTCCCAGATTCGATCCCAGCAGCTGACTAATTTTTTTAATCTTATATTTTTAAATTGTTATATATAATTTTTAAACTCTTTTTAATTATTTAATATAAAATGTTATTAAAAAAATCAAGGAATATAAGAATGCTCTTTATTATTAATTAAACTTTTTCATAAACATGAAAAAATATATTTGCAATAAAAATTTACAATGACTGTTTTAAGAACATCAAAATGTATGTTTCAATAAATAGTTATATCTACAACGGTCTCCGAGTAAAACGGTTTTGTTGTTGTCTTTTTTGGTATAAACCTTACGACGCTCGTTTGTTTACATAACTCTTTGCTTAAAATTTAAAACACAAAATTTGAAAAATAAAAGCAATAAATATATTTAAAATAAAAATTTACAATGACTGTTTCATACTGTTTTTTTGTAAATTTTTCTTGCAAATATATTTTTTGTGTTCATGAAAAATTTTAATATAATTAATAATAAAGAGTATTTTTATATTCCTTAATTTTTTTAAATAACATTTTATATTGAAAATTCCTCTTGTAAAACTTACGAAGATCGCCTGTTTGTTGCATAATAGTCGACTTTACGTCAATTTGTTTTACGACGTATAAGTTATAATAACACTAGTAAACAAAACTTTTCTACTTCTTACATTTTATTTAATTTGTTAAAATATATTTAAATCCATTCTAGGATCACATTTTAATGTCATATTTACTTTTGCTCTTTGCTCAAATATTTCAATTTTCACAAATTTTCCTTGATTTTTCATGATTATCTAAAAAACTGGACGTGATGGTGCAAAACGGCTTACAAATTCGTATTCAGCGACTCAAAATCTATAAGAAACACCTACTCTGGTTTGAGATAACTCTTAAAAAAATTTTTTTATGGGCCAGTGTTATTATACAAAATATTAAGAGAGTTTAGGGAGTTGTGAGTCGAATTTTGTTTTTGAACGATAACTACCACAAAAATTGATATTTTGCATACCTGAAAGGTTGGATTCTTTACTACACTTCAAAAGGCAACTACTGACCTAAGAAGTTCATTGAAAGGCACAATGGTTGTAAAATTTTGATATGCTTGAAAACAAGGTGTATTTTTTGAATTTTCAAAAATTTTGAAAAGTTGTGAGCCACAACTTAAAATGGAAGATAATGACATATTTTAGTGATTATTCTTTATTTTAAGTTGTAAAAGAAAATTAAGATAATTCTGATAAAAAAATAAAGTTCGTATAATCTGATTAATACGATTTGCAGAGAACACAGGTATATATAATAGCCGGTTTTTAAATTGACACATTTCAAGTGCACATCTCGATCGCATTAATTGCAATGTATGGAATTGTTTTTGTTCAATTTCTTCGGCATAGCACCTATGCAGATGATACAGAATTCTTCTTCTTCAAACTCTGGAAAGAACTTGGAATTGTTTTCGCTGGTGTGGAAAGTGTGCGACGACTGCGTTTCTTAATATCGATAATATCAATAATAAGAAAATGATATAATATAATATCGTTTCTTAATTTCATTAATATCGATTCGTGGCTTATTAGATTCACTTGTATATTTATGACGCGGCATAATGACTACCTACAATTAAAACACAAAAAAATCATGAAACCTACTAAATTTACTATGAAATTGCATGAAACATCCAAATTATACATAAATATTGCAAAAAACGCATGAAAGATGTCAACTTAACTTGAAAAAATGGTAAAAATGTAGTGGCTCACAACTTCCCAAAAGTGATGGCTCACAATTCCCCAAATGCTACATTATCAAAATGGCCGCATAGTAATTAACACATCAAATGTTCAAAATTCTTTTTGTGCATCAAAACAGTAGTTCACCAGTAATAATTTTGTAATACTATATATTTATTTTTGTAATCAACTCGAAAAAATAAGTAAGATCACAAATACAAATGGTCAAAAAAATTTTTTGGAGAAAATTAAAAATCAAAGTCTAGAGAGACACTTAGATTGTGTGTTGATGCAACGAATGCTAGTTAAAAAGTAAGATCTCATGGAGAGAAACATTTTACCGTAGTTGGAACATGTTAAAATTTTAAATATGGCCGACTTTGAATACTGGATCACAATTCCTCATGGCTCACAACTCCCCAAACTCCCCTACTCATATTTTTATATAGTATTTGCAGAATGTTCTATTTCAAAATATAGAATATTTAATAAAACGTCGTAAAATATATTATTCATATTCATAAAATGTTTTATTACCATTTGAATACGCTATGAACATATTAATAATTAACCGTGTTTTTCGTATATTCTATAAAATATTTAAATGTTCTTAACAAATATACATTTATAGAACATTCATGCAATATTTGTATGCTATCTATTACTACATCATATTAGTACATCATGATAAAATTTCTTTTTCCCATTTCTATTACACCAACAAATGAAAATTATGCAATCAAGACAGATTAATCGCAACAATGACTTGCACGGATGTTATAACGTTTACTATGTGATTTTATCGTGCCAATTAACTTCTTGAAGAGTGAAACAACACGAACGAGTTGGCGGAGTACAAAACATGAATTGTTACGTAAAATTCTAGAGATTGTGTAAAGCAGACGTTTGCTTATTCATCCTTTTCATTCGCGCGTGCAAACAATTACATTTATACCTATATCACAGTCCTTTTCTTGTGTTACTTATTATGCATTAAATTGTACCTTTAGTTAAAAATGTTTAAGAAATATTCTTTTAATATAAATAATCTTATTGCAAAAGAAGAATTTAAAATATACGCATTAAAATATACGTTAACAATAATATCATTATCTGGTATTATTATAATTATCATTTGTGTCCAAAATGATTTTAATATTGGCAATCATATATTGCCAAAAGCAATATATTTATTTATTCTATATAATGGTGATAATACTAATCTATGAACTGGCGGTAACATCTAACATTAACAATGCATTGAAAATTTTATAAATCGTATCTATTTATTACCTGAATATATCTTTAAAGTTTGAAATCAATCTTCTAACTGGTTTACGAGTTATTCAACTTTAAATTTTGCATGTATTCTTATGATGTAACAGTACATTCCCACTTATATCAACAAAATTATAAAGAAGCAGCATTGCCAATATTCTGAAACTTTGTTTATGAGTAAATAAAATCAACAATTTTTATTTTGCGGTTTTCACTTTTTTTTGTTATATCTCGGAAACTGTTCGAGATATCAAAAAATGTTTTATATAAAAGGTTTATAATAAAATTACCTCTATTCATTCACGTTAATAACATTTTTTAAAAATAATCATTAAAAAAATTTTTTTTTAATAATTGTTTAAAGAATTATTATAAAAAAAATATTATTGACGTAAATAAATAGAGATAATTTTATCGTGAAACTTTTGTATAAAACAGTGATAAGTAATAGACACGCTCCTATTGATGTTAAAAAACATAAATTTAAAAATTAGATCAGAAAAACGAGCTAAATAATTTGGATGTTAATTGAAAACTTTGATTACATTAGTACGCAAAAACGCAATTAATTTGGAACGTTTTGGCTATACTTAGCCTTCATCAGCCAAAATAAATAATTTGAATACATATGTTACAAGTTTCCCAACGAAAGACAAATGAAAAAACGATATATGCTTGTTACGTCGCTGCTCACAAAGTGCTGTTATAGCTGGAGGATGTCGACGTCCTTCTTACATCGTCAGTAAATGAAGTGACAAAATTGTTGAATTTTGTGCACAATGGAAAGCATCGTCTGAAGTTGTCACCGATCTTCCAGCTATAACAGCACTTTGTAAGCAGCGACGCACAGTGGGACGAATGCGTCATTTTTCGGTCATTTACTTATAAATTCTACATTTTGTAATGGAAATTTAATTCAATTACTTGAAATTTAATATAAATGATGTACGATTCGTATATTTTCAGTGTATGAAATTAAGATTACCTGCAACTTACTGTTATCGATAAAATATATAGATGATTATTCCACAACTGTAACGTATGAAATCAATTCAGTATTAAAAAATGAGCAATGATAAATATATAATATTTTTTATGAAAAAAAACAAAAATCGAGGTTAATTTAATTTTTAGTGTTGATTATAAGTTAATATAATACATAAATGAGTCTAGAATTTGATTAAATTTAAATTTTATATTGTTTGTGATATAGGACAGTGATATAGTAATGGACGAGAAAAAACGCAACACGCGGACCCATCAAAGTATACTGATATTAACAATTTGATTTAACAAACGAATATTTATTATTTTATCTGCTCTCAGCGCTACCCAGGATCAACGACGTGGACGTGGCAGATATTTGATCCTTCGGGGTGCTTGATTTTTGTGAGTCCCCTTGCCACTCACATCTATTTTTTTTAATTTAGTCATCATAATTTTCATTATCATCGCTGAAATATAATAAACATTTTGCATCATCAGTTAATTCTTTCTTTTTATTTTCCATCCAATTTTCACGAACTTGATATTATTGGATCTGAAGCAATCATCAAATTATTAAAAATATCTTCATTATTTTGTATCCGCGATATTTTTCGCGAATGATTTTCTCTATATTTTCGAAAATATTTATGATTGGCTTCCTGAGCTTCTTCAGACAATTGTCCTATTGGTACAATAGTATTTTTTTATAATATCTTTGCCATGAATTAATAATTTATGAATTGATACTGGCATGTAGTACCAAGGATATAACGATACAAATATTTTGGCAGTTTTAAAACTGTAAGATTCGAACTCTGATAGATTAATTCTTTTACTACTAGCGATTGCTTGCAACAAGACTCCAAATCGAGTTATCAAATTCTCATCTAAACCTGTAATGGCAGCTGATAATTTTGGATCAGTAAAAAATTTTCGAGCAGTATTACCATAGATGTACCTGTTCCTTGTTTAACAATGTCTACTAAAAGACTTGTTCTCGTTCTGAAGGCAGTTTGTATCTCGCGTTTTCTTTGCTCGACTTCTCGTTTATCACTCTCATTCTTCACTGTCCAACATTTGACATTAATTCTGTACAAAATGTGTAATAAACATTCGAAACAACGAATCCAGCAATGTAATGAGGAAAGTCCGAACGATAAGTATTCATCTTTTACAATATTTTTTTTTCATTGAATTTAAATCATTCATTTGTTTTGGAGAAGCTCCACAAAGATAACATTTCATTGATGATTTAGTATTTGTCATTATGTTATAGATCTTGTTATCGATCATAGTAAATAAAAACGTATGCTTTATTGAAATTCCTTCTTCAGAGAAAAATGGTATCAAAGAAGAAATTTCTTCCTTGATTCTCTCAACGATAGTTTTCACTTCAGCTGTCTCTTCTTTTACAAATTTAAATTCGATTGTTCTACAGAAACGAATTGGGGAAGGGAAATCATTTTGCCACAATACTTCGCCATTTTCGTTAAAATAAATTTTTATTGGTACGAAACTGCATATAAAGATGCTAGAATCATCATGCAAAGGAGAATCAAAATTTAATTTGTAACGCGATTGATCGGAAGCACCATCACACCCCCATTTAGATATCATCGTTAAATTTGCAGGTGCACTTAAATGAGGATGAAGTTTTATGAATCTAAATGCAGTGTGATTTAAAAGATTTTGTAGAGAGACTTTAACACCTATTTTAGAAATTTCTATTGATTCTCGCTGTGGGAGGCAATCTTTTTTCGCTAATTGAATTTGATTATAACTAGGTAATACTCTAAATTTAAATTTTGTGACGTCACGAATAATATTGTACTGTCTGCGTGTTAATTTTGCAGAAATGAAAGTACTTAATGCAGTTCCTTTATTAATCAAATCAGTTCCACTTTCGATTTCTTCACAGATTTGTTTGATTTTTTTTACATGTTCTGGAAGTCTCTGGATAAAATCATGTATAAATAGCACGTCATCAGATTTTAAACTTTTTTGAACAATAAAGTCGCCCTTTTTGGATTATTCCGTACTTCTTCAGTTTTTTTTCTTTTATATCGTTCGGAGAAATCTTCGAAATTTTTTGATCTGTTAGGAGGAATACGTGAAGAAGTAGGAATTAAATTCTGTATTTTGTTCGGAAAAAAAAATTTGCAATCTAACCAATTCTTATTCTTTGTAATGAATTTATTGTAATAGCAACGACTAGAAAACCATTTTGATTTCAAGGTCTTCGTGAAATTCGAAATTTTTTGTTTTAATGCTTTCGATGCGCATTTGGATAACTTAGTGTTAAAAGATGTTGTTATTTTGCTTGCAAAAAGCCTCGAAATCTAATAAATCCAGATGGTTTTTACGCAAATAATTGAAAAGATCACGATTTGTTCGGACATTTTCCATTTTGGGAGAAATAATATTTATTTCTTCAAAAGCGTTGTTTTAAGTACCTTCGGTAACTCTCGCACTCGGAATCAAAACAGTTCAGCCGCTAGCCGGTTACATAGGCATAGGACTGAGCCATCAAGAAGTGAGAGTAACAGATGAGCGGATTCGCAGAC
The DNA here is from genome assembly GCF_016802725.1 of Solenopsis invicta. Taxonomy (NCBI): domain Eukaryota; kingdom Metazoa; phylum Arthropoda; class Insecta; order Hymenoptera; family Formicidae; genus Solenopsis; species Solenopsis invicta. Next base: position 2,475,936 of record NC_052677.1, on the reverse strand, counting down.
AACGCACGATCACAGACCCAGTGCATCTTTTGTCTTTTTCTACCCGAGCATTACTCCTACTCCTCAAAAATCTGGGCATTACTCAGTCTAGAGATCCTGTGTCTATGGCCGGTTACAAATAATTGATGGCGCCAAATGTCGCGACCGTGAGACGTTTAAAATGTGTGCGTGCGTGCGTGCGTGCGTGCGTGCGTGCGTGCGTGCGTGCGTGCGTGCGTGCGTGCGTGCGTGCGTGCGTGCGTGCGTGCGTGCGTGCGTGCGTGCGTGCGTGTGCGTATGCATGTGCATGTGCGTCTGCATGTGTATGTCCATACGCATGTGCAAGCAACGGCTTAACACGATCACCTTAATATAAAAGCACCGATTGACAATCAATCAGGGGAGTTATCCGTACGTTACACATCTACCCGTTGCAATCTACAAGAAGCCGTTAGCCACTTCACGTGTGGCACACACGAAGAACCAACACCGACTTTCCAGTCACACCGATAGGCATGCACTCTTGCCTCGCTCGAAATATAAACGCTGTAACACGAGGTTACGCTCGTGAGAAATAACGTTCTGTGTTAAAATAAACGCCTTTATTTCAAACGGACTCTTCCTTTTGTAAGTCTTCTCATCGGCCCTTACCTCCCTTCCCGGCATTAATCGGACTTAGGTCCGACATCGTGCGTTCCAGCGTTCAACAATATATTAGGTTGTTCAGAAAGTAATTTTGTTTTTTCTTTTTTTATGAAAATGAAAGACGACTTTCTTATAGTGAATAAATATTTTATTGAATTATATATTATCCATTCTGGTCCAATACCTTTTGTCATCTTTCTGGCAATAGCATGATTCCACGCTCATAAAATTTTTGTTCTTTGCTGGCAAAAAACTGATCCAAATGATTTTTGACTTCCTCATTTGAAGTAAAGATTTTATCGTCTAAAAAATTTTGTAGAAACCGGAACAAATAATAATCAAAAGATACTAGATCTGGAGAATTTGATGGATGTAGCAGTATATCCCATCAAAGCTGTAAAAGTTTTTGACGAGTTACCAAACTTGTATGAGGTCTTGCATTATCTTGGTGGAACACTACATCTTTTCTATTGATCAATTTTGGCCTTTTCTATTTAAGTGAATCATTCAATTTGTCCTGCTGATGACAGTACACTTCAAAATTGATCGTTGTGTTGTCCGGTAGAAGCTCAAAAAAAAAGAAACCTTTGAAATCCCACCAAGAAAATAGCATTATCTATTTTTGATGAATATCGGCTTCCAAAGTAATTTGAGCCAGTTTACTCCATGATCTCTTGCGTTTAACATGGTTGTAGAAGACTCATTTCTGGTCCCCAGATGCGCTTCAAAAATGGATCATTTTTTTGACGTTTGAGAAGCAAATCGCAGTCAACGCGACAGCAGGACCGGTGCAAGCTACAGTTTGACCAAGCAGTCGCCTGGGGCGACAACTCCGGGGGGGCGCCAAAGACGCCTTAATTTTCTTAAGAAAAAAGGTCATTCCCAGATCTAAATTTTAAAAACATGTATTGCTTAAATATAAAATTCGTTCTTGTGTGTTTTCATTTTGTGGCGGCCGTTCTACTAGGCGCCACCATTTCACGCGTCGGCACTGCGTACGCTCGCGGGCGCGCGTTCGCCAGGCGCCAGTTCGCGCTACCGCCGCGGGGCGGTGACGCGGCCGAGCGCGGCCGTTTTCTCGTGGACAAGATGCATCCAATAGGGAATATAAGGGCGCTCGGAACCGAGACCAGCAGATCTCCTGCTTTTGTGGAGTGAGCCCCGTTGTCAGTTCGAATATTCGCTGTAGGAATCATAGTTCCATATTTACCGCTAGGCGGCTGCCAGCGGCTGCGTTTCTCGTTAGAGAAATAGTTCCTCCGATATTATAAGGGACCTCGCTCGATCGGCGTTTACCTTTATCATAAATATCATAATCATTTTTTCATAAAAATGGCTTCGAAAAAATTAAGCGGATCTGCGAACCGTAAACGAAAACTTCGATGGGAGGAAGAAGAAAATAAATCTGCAAAATCGCTTGCTGCTTTCTTTAAGCCGCAAAGTGATTGTAACTCTAACTTCTCACAAAATGTTACTACAAACCTAACATCTGAAATAAATAAAGAAAATTCCATTCACGAATGTAGTACAGCATCAAATGCCGAAATGCATATTATCTCTGATAATTTAGATTCTCAAGAGTCGAATTTAAAAATTGTGGTAGAGGAACCAGTTGCTTCGTCTTCTTCAGGTAGCATTGCAGTTAACGATCCGATCATTAACTATGGCGATCCGACATTTTGGCCTTTTCCGCTTAGTAACACTGTTCGTGACCATATACTGACACTAGATTTAAAACCGCAAATTAACGAAAATAATGTTTTTCCTAAAGATGCCGACAATCGGTCGTTCTCGAAATTTTTGTATTATCGAAGCACTGGAAACGGCGAGTCCTATATACGATCTTGGCTTTGCTATTCAAAGAAATTAGATAGAATATTTTGCATTCCTTGTAAACTATTTTTTTGTGACAAAAATAAATCTTCCTTTGCAACAACTGGAAGTAATAAATGGAAAAATATTCATGACTATCTACGATCACATGAAAATTCACCAGAACACCGAAAGAGTTTTGCAAGTTGGTTTGAAGCTTGTCATAGACTTGAATCGCGTCAAACTATCGATCAGAAATTACAGGCAGATATTATTAAGGAGCGTGATCATTGACGACTTGTTTTAGATCGCTTATGCAATATAATTTTATACTTAGCAACACATAATATTGCACTTCGCGGATCATCCAATCGGTTATTTACTAAAAATAATGGGAATTTTTTAGGTTTGGTAGAATTACTAGGAAAATATGACGTCACTATGCATGAGCATTTTCGACGCATTTCATCCCAAGAAACTCATGTTCATTATTGCAGTAACACTATTCAAAATGAAATTATCACTTTGATGGGATCAAATGTTAAAAACACAATATTAGATCGTGCCAGGCAAGCAAAATACTACAGTATAATAGATTGTACTCCTGATTTGAGTCACACAGAACAACTTTCTGTTACAATACGATTTGTCGATGTATCCAGTGATGTGTCCCCCAAAGAACATTTCATTACTTTTCGAGCAGTTCATGAATCGTCTGGTCAGTCCTTGTTTGATATAATTTTAAAGGTATTAGAAGAACTCAATTTGGATATTAAAGATTGCAGAGGACAAGGCTACGATAATGGGTCCAACATGAAAGGAAAGAATAAATGTTCAAGCTCGTATCCTTCAAATTAATCCAAGAGCTTTCTTTATGTCTTGCGGTTGTCACAGTTTAAATTTAGTTATTAGTGATTGTGCAACTTCTTGTACCGAGTCTGTTAGTTTTTTCGGAGTTATTCAAAAAATTTACACACTCTTTTCAGCTTCTGTTGGAAGGTGGAAAATATTAACTGATACTGTGCCAGCTTTTACAGTACCACTTTGTACAACCCGGTGGGAGAGTCGTATCGAGTGTTTAAAGCCGTTGCGCTACCAAGTTATTGAAATACATGATGCTCTGCTAACATTAAGTGAACACGGTTCCTCTGATCCTGCAATTAAGCATGAAGCGCAAACCCTCGCGTCACAATTATGCGATTACAATTTCCTTGTTATGCTCGTTATCTGGTATGATATTTTGTTTCGTATCAATATTGTGAGTAAATCTATGCAATCAAATACAATGGACCTCGGATCCGCCGTTTCGCTCATGGAATCTTATGCCGAATATATAGAAAATTATCGACTTAATGGATTTGCTAAAGCGTTAGTAGATGCAAAGGAACTTGCTAAAAGTTTAGATGTAGATCCCATATTTGTGCAGAAACGAGTAAATCGAAAAAAACGCATGTTTAATTACGAACATAGTGATGAAACCATGTCTGATCCTCAAAATCTTTTTAAAACAAAGATTTTTTACGTTATATTAGATACTGCAATAACATCACTCAAAGAAAGATTTAAACAACTCAAGGAATTCCAAGATACTTGATTCTTCTTGTTTGATATAAGTAAGTTACCCGAAATAGAAGAGTTGAAAAAGTGTTGTTCCAATCTTGAAGATAAACTCAGACACGGGAATAATTATGACATCCTCGGAAATGAATTATATGACGAGTTGCAATCTACTAGTAGTTTAATCTCAAAAAATATTCATGATCCATTGAATGTTCTTAAATTCATAAATCAAAACAACCTGCAATCGGTTTTGCCAAATCTTTGGACGGCATTGCGAATATTACTGACTATACCTATCACAGTTGCAAGTGGAGAACGCAGTTTTAGCAAATTAAAGTTAATTAAAACCTATTTGCGTACATCCACAAGTGATGACCGTTTAAGTGTACTAGCGATATTATCAATTGAGAACGAGATTACTCAAAAAATAGACCTTGCTAAAGTTATAAAAAGTCTATCGGATTTAAAAGCACGAAAAAAATCATTTTGAATATCAACAAATCGGAGCATTCATTTAGATATAAGATATAAATTTACTTTATAAAAATGCATAGAATGAGAGACAAAACATTTGTTAATTAAAAATATAAATAATTCATAAAAAAAACAAAATATAAAAAACCATAATATATAAAAAAAACAAAATATAAAAAAAATATTAAAAATATAAAATACAAAAAAAACGAAAAAACCTTCTCGTTTTACATCAACCTTGACGCGGTGAGAGGGCTTTAAACCAATAGATGTAATACATGAAATAAATTGGTTGGTTAGAAGTAAAAACAACAAAAACATATAACGTTAAATTATAATATTAATCATTGTAATAATTACTATAAATATATATAAGTTACGATTTTAGAATTATACCATACAAAGAATATAGATTTATCTATAGGGCGCCATATTTTACCACTTGCCTGGGGCGCTTGCTTAACTCGCACCGGTCCTGCGCAGCAAAGATTTCTTTCCGTAAGAACATGAAGAACCTATATGTCGAGCTTTGAGATTAAACTTAGGCGTTTCAAATGATCATGAACAATTGAATTCGATAAATCTAACCTCTCAGCAATCTCACGAGTTGTTATTTGCCAGTTTGCATTAATTAATGCTTTTATTGTGTCTTCATCAGCTTCAATTGGCCTTTAAAAACGTGGTGCATCTTCAACATCAAAATTGCCGGATCGAAATTTTGCAAACCAGTTTTGGCACTGGCGTTTTGTTAATACATCTCCATACACATCGGATAATTTTTTTCTTGCTTCAACAGCATTTTTACCTTTTTGATAGTAAAAAAGTAAAATATGCCAAAAATGCTGCTTTTTATTTTCCATATTTGATGGGGCACCAGTTAAAAACTACTGCGTAGAATAAATCGAACTTTTTTACAAGCAAGCTTTGCTATATCAGCCTGTCAAAATATATAATGATTGTGCAGCTTAAATGTAAAGTTGCCTTCTGCTGAGAAAAAACAAAATTACTTTTCGAACAAACCAATTTATAATTTAACACTACAGAACGCGTGATATCATCACAAAATTATCTTTCCAGAAAAGAGGTAAAGAAGATGCAAAGTGTATGTGTGTACTCCTTAAATTTGTATTTCTTTTTACAAAACCCAAGTGATACTATCTTTGTATCCTTCGCAATCAGCACACAATATTTTTTAAATGATTTTTTAATATTTATTTAATATTAATTATTTATTGTACAATTCATTGTAACAATAATATTTATTAAATATTTATTAAATATTTATTAAATATTTATTTAACATAAATTAAATATTTAAAATAATGTTATAGAAAAAATATTAATTTAATAACTATTTAACATTTATTTAACATAAATACTTCATTCATTACTTATTTAAAATAATAATTTACGAAAATGTTAATTTAACGTTTATTTAACATTTATTTAGTATTTATGTTACATTAATAATTTATTTGCAATAATGATTTGAAAAAAACAATAATTTAACATTTCTTCAATATAAATTTAATGTTTATTTTACATTAATTTTTTATTTGAAACAATAATTTCAAAAACATTAATTTAACATTTATTTAACATTAAATTAATATTTACTTTACATTAACTTTCATATAAAATAATAATTTTAAAAACATTTATTTAACGTTTATTTAATGTTAAATAAACATTTAACGTTAATTTAGGAGTCTTAATGCAACTAAATTAAAACTTTTAAAATTTTTATACTATGCATTACACTTGAACAATTTATAAAATTAAAAAAATAAAATCTTTCGACTTTTCTTGAAATATCTGATTATAATATTTGGTGTAATAATTTTATAAACCTGTAGATTTTCGTATTCATATTACTTACATTTTACGTACATCGAATAATCAGATGTCAACATGTTATACGTCAATCGCCAAAGCAGGAGTTGGAAGTTAGTCACAGCAGGAGCGAAACTGAAATGGTATTAGTCGCCCGCGAAATTTTAAACCGACATAACTTCTATAATTTAGTAAAATAATTTTAATAAATCGTACATCATTGTATTTATTAGAAAAAACGCTACAACTTTTATCATATAAAAATATTCACTTTACCATGCAAAAGTTGTGCATGTCTCTTTGTTCTTTAACATAGATAATTTCTTTAAATAACGACTGTGTTCACAATAAAGAGTAGTTCAAACTATTTAATTTGATATTATATTTATTGGGTCTATCTCTGTTAGTTTACAAGATAAAGGGTGGCCACTTATCCTGTATATATATATATATATATATATATATATTGTGACGTGGCAGTTTTATCTGCCTCGCTACTTCGTCCTCCACCTAAGCATAGCGCAAGGAGGCGCGTGTGACCGGGTCGGACACTCAGCGAGAGATCGAAATCTCCGGCGGGACTTCGTAGCGTATTAGTCTCATTTACTTATTCGCGACTTATTTCATGTAACCACGGGCACCTCAACAAACGTCGCCTAAAGACCAGCAGCGATGAGGGAGATGGACATTGGCGAGAAAAGGAGAGGGCAATCGTCCAGGGCCGGCGCACAGGAAGCCGCCGACGGAGAGGAGGACGAGACAAGACGTGGCAACAGATAAGCGCCACGCAAAAGAGGCTCGCAAGTGGCACGGCTGATGGACAGGCTGGGGCGGACGAACGGCCAGGACGAGGGCCATCGAATGCCGGCTGTCCATCGAGGAGGGTAGCGGCGAAGAATCGTCACAGGAAAATTCTGCTGCTGTCGTCCGCGAGGACGACGAGAGCGACAAAGATGTCGGATGCCGACGGGGACCGCACAACACCTGCGGAGATCCGACGCTGCCGTGACGTCGCGGCTAAATAAGGGCGGCCGCTGATAGGCCGCGCCGCTTGGCGCAAGGATATCGCGCACCCTGTGGGAGGGGTAGCGCTCATCGATCGCGCATCGAGCGCGATTCTCTCGGCTTTTGCATGCGACCCGGCGTTCTGCGTGCGTGGTGCGTTAGAGGAAGCGAGCGAGGGATATCGGCCTAGCTATCGGTCCCGGATATCGGCGAGAGGGCCCGGCCCGGCGAGCGTGTCCAGCGGAGAATCCCAAAGGAGCCGAGGGACCAGGAGGAGGACCAGAGTAGTCGTCGAGGTGATTCTCTGACAATTGTGTAAGGCCACGAGCTGTCGGTGTCGACCGGCTCGCGTTCTAAGGTGGAGCCATTAGGTTAGTGGGTGAGTGCGTCCGCCGCGTGGCGATTGAACGCACCTTGTTCTTAGTGTCTGGCTGTCTCTCCGCCTCAAGCACGAGACCTCGTCGAGGCATGCAGCTGTCGACTGCCGTGTGTGTTTGAGCCGTCCCGCCGTAGAAGCTCGTGGACGACCGGCTTCCCGGGAAGCCGCAAAGTCCTCGCGCACGTACGCGGGTCGTGTTACGGCCGTAATCGCACAGCCGTCCGCGTTATCGGTGCGTTGTCGTATCGCGCGTGTTAGGGCGAATTTTGTAACTTGGCCGCGTCGACGGCGTTGTCGTCAACGGATATCCTTGGTTGTGTTTCGTTTCGAATTACTTAATGTCTGTTAGCGAAAGTTCGGCTAGTCCCTCACGGAAAATAAGTATTGAGGCTCAATACTGAGTATTGAGATTTCAATACTCAGTATTCAAGTTGTAATACTGAGTATTGCATGTCAGTATTGGTGAATACTTGAGTATTGGTAAAGGTTAGTGACGAATACTGAGTATTAACAGTTACTATTGGAGAATACTGAGTATTGGCAACTGGTATTGATCAATACTCAAGTATTAGATAGTCAAAGTGTTTATGAATACTGAGTATTGACAGTTACTATTGGTGAATACTGAATATTAGAAACGGTATTGATCAATACTTAAATATTAGAGATAGACAAGTATTAATGAATACTGAGTATTGATAGTTGCTATTGGTGAATACTGAATATTAGAAACTGGTATTGATCAATACTTAAATATTAGAGATAGACAAGTATTGATGAATACTGCAGATAAATATTGATAGTTACTATTGTTGAATATTGGAAACTGCAGTTATTGATCAATTATTTAAAACTTAAGATTTCAAAGCATTTTTTTATTTTGCACTGAATTAAATTTAAAATGCGGTCCAAATTTAAATCAGTATAAAATAGGACATAATGTAACGTATTGAACGTTTTTATTTTGTCTAGAATTGTATATAAATGTATATTTTCCAAATTTTTCAAATAGATCGCTTTCTGTTAAAAAAAATATTTAACAGTTTAATTTTTTATTAATAATAATTGATGTTTTTCATAAGAAAAATTGTTTATTAAAGTGTATAATTTTAGCTTTAAAATGACATTTTCTTCATCACTACGATAAGTCGAACCGGACATATCGTATTTTGTAATTAAATACAAATATTCGTTAAAATTAACTCGTATTTCGGTAAATAAATTTTTTTGAACAAACAAAAACACGTCCTCACTTTTTTGCATATATTCGAATTAATAAAATTTTTAATTAATTTAAAAAACGATTGATTTTTTCTTATCTGATTTCAAAAGGAATTAGTCAAATACTTATAAAATGGAATATTTTTTGTATTATAAATAGCACAAAGTATTTTTAATTTTAAAAGTACTATACAATAATAATTACAAAATACCGTGTAATAATACAATACTACATAAATAATTCAGTCAATTTCCATTAGGTTGACAAGCGGCATTACAATATAATGATCGTCACGCATATTATAATTCATTTTAATACATTTCCGTTTAATTGATGTAGGCAAAATACAAATTATTTCATCGCTTTTTCGTACAATACTACTATACAATGTAGAAGTATTATTAACTTGTGAATCTTTTGCCAGTTCTAAATTTAATGGTAATAATTTTAGTCCAAAAATTACATAAATGTCCTCGTTACAATTAATTTTTTGAACCATACAAATGTTTTGTATCATAATATAAGCTCCATTTGTCAATTGAATAACACTGTTTTCTCTTTTCGTAAAACGTTCGTAGTCAACTGAATGATATAAAATATTTTTAAAAATAAAACGCTTATACAATTGAATATTATCGGCGGACACTAATTCTTCCTGCAATAATTGTATAATACATGCCTGCTGTACAATATTTAATGATATATTGGAAGATGGTTGTAATAATCGTAAATGTGGTCCATATTCAACGCAAGAATTTATTTTATGAGGTCCAAACATTTTATTAAAGAGCAATTTCCCACGAACCGTACAATTTTCATCCTTAAAAATCTTATTGCTTATTCTATCTACAGTCTTTAATCTAAAATATGTTTTGCATATTTGCCTTGGTACAGCTTGAGTATTGTGATATAATTTTTTTAGTCTTCCATTATAATGTTCAAAAGGATATGCTGAATGAGCCCACAATGAACCGAAAGCAGATACTGACTTTGGAATATGCAATAGCAAATGGACATTAAATTTCATGAACTCTTGTCCATACAAAGTTTCTGTTTGGAAAACAAATTTCTTTAACGATCTTTCGTCTACATAGAATTCATTTTCCGTAATTTTGTCCTTCAGGAAAATATGCATGCTGAAAACTAACAGGGACCAGTGTTTTATGTATGTACGATGCATTAAATTGAACAAGCACGCAGATGAATAATATAAAAGAAAGTTTCTCCATTCGGAAGCCTTCCACAATTGTCTTTCAGTTATCGATCGTGGAACTCTAGTTATTTCACAAGGTGGTTTTATATTGCATAGATTTTTATCGAATTCTATCATTTTATTTCCAATATACCATTCTTTGTCTTTGTTAGCCGGATCGAACCAAATATTGCATACAAACGTTTTCGTTACGCCTAAAAGCACAGTATGCATGTAATCAGGCACAAATGAATTTATAATATTAAAAACCGGTAGCTTCATTAATATAGAGGGTCCTTTCACTCCGCGTACACATGCATTCGTTTCAATTGCCTCTTCGCAATCAGCTTCATGCTGCAACGTAGTACGAGGTACACCTATGTCACCACAGTAGACTCGAGTGTACCCTCTTCCAAATGGTATTCTATCTCCTTTCTTTAAACAAAAAGAGCATCCACTTTCTCCATTAAATTGTTTCAAGTTTTGTAATAGTGGTCTTGCTACCGAATCTACGGATGCAATAAGGGTATGTACTTTTATGTTTATTGTTTCTGGATGTTCCGGTGTGATGCATTTCATACCCTCATTATGAAGAATGATTAATTCGTCTACGAAAGGTTTCATAAAAAGGTCTATAACTGGCTTATCAGTTCCGTACCACAAACCACACAACATTACATTTTGTCTTCTGAGGCGATACGGCAATTCATTTATTACAACCTGAATAGGCCACATCGACATTTTTGAAGAATTAAAAAGCGCTACTCCGTCAGTATTTAACTGCAACGTTATATCGTGTTCACCTATTACTTCTCTATTAACTAATTTACGATACACTCGTCCATTAACAACGTCGCTTTCATTGAATCTATTTTTCGAAAGTTTGTAATAAAGATTACTATTCATTATTCCTCTTAACTGATCAGCTAATGGGATATGTAAAAAAAAATTTCCTGTTTTTTTTAAATCATCTTTCTTAAAATCATTATTGCAATCTTCGCATCGATCGATAAGTCTTCCATCAGCAAATTGTAAGCTATTTTTACATTGAGGACAGTAAAAGTGGAATATAGTCTTCACTGCAGGTGAAAATTTTTTTAAGAACAAGTATTTTGAAATATATTGCGTACGTGGTAAATGACAGTTAATAAGTTTAAGTAAATCGTCGAGTGCATAGTCTGATAGTCCATGTCTAACTGCGAAGCCCATAATAAGTAGTTCACTTTCTTCTTGCGTCAGATTGCAGTCGTTGTACAAAGGAACTCTCTCCTAAAAAAATTTTAAATATATGTTAAATATTATATATTACAAATAGAATTATATATTCGTGATCAATTTTACAAAGTATAGATAAATTTTAGCTCGATGCAGACATAGCTCGATACCATATATACCTATCTGTTGCAGAAAAATAAACGTACGATGTCAGAATATTACATACACATAGATTCAGTCATCAATATTAAATTAGAACAATTGCATTCTAACGCGAAAAGAAAATAAATTACTTATTATGGGTTTCACAGTTAGGCATGGACTGTCAGTATGCACTAGACGATCAATTTGAACTCATTAACTGTCATTTTACCACGTACGCAATATATTTCAAAATAATTAATTGTTAAAATAAATTAATTGGAACGAGAAAATTTATGTAATTTTTGGACTAAAATTATTACCATTACATTTAGAATTTGCAAAAGACTCACAAGTTAATACTTCTACATTGTATAGCAGTATTGTACAAAAAAGCGATGTAATAGTTTGTTTTTTGTCTACATCAATTAAACGGAAATGTATTAAAATGAATTATAATAAACGTGGAAAATATGGATGCACAACTTTTTTTCAACATTATTATGAAACACATTAAAATACGAAAACGGCTGTACCTTATCCTTATCCCGAAAATTGTGAAGAATTTGTTGCGAAAAATATTACCTCAACAAATATTCTTTATAATCTATCTTATTCTTTTGGGAATAAGGGGGAATAATATTGTAGAAATGCTTGTAAGTATCAAATTATTAAGTTGATTAACAATTTAATATTGGTGATATTACAGTTCTCAGTTCTTTTTAAGAAACTGTGATTTAAGTCTGGCAAGTAAACAACGCGCAATTTGAGAGATCTTGTAAATGTTTATAAATTCACATAGAATAATTATTATTAAAAACTAAGATCTGCTTACAACTGGTACAACCGTTTTCGTATTTTAATGTGTTGATATACTTTTAGGTCATATTACGATATAGTTTGTATTATCATGAAACACCTGTGGACCAACAGGATGGGAATTCAGAATTTCTTCATTATCTTCATTGTCTACTATTCTATTCTCATTTTCAATATGTTCATTGTTACTCCAATCGCTGTTGTCATCTTCATCATTTTCACTTGTATTTTCTTGAGCATCCTATAGCATATGTAAGTTTATATTTTATAACTTTATTTCAAAGAGAGAGAGAGAGAGAGAGAGAGAGAGAGAGAGAAAAAGAGAGCCTCAAATTAATATTATAGGTAAAAGTGTATAATGATTTATTATACCTGTGGAATTATTACGTAATCTACTTGATCATCCTGATTGACATTGTCGACAATGTCATTATCATTCTCATCATCTACTCTAGCATTACAAATTGCATGATCCTGTATGTTTTCTTCTATATTCTGTACACAGATGTCCATAATGAAAAAAATTATTTATTTATGTAATGGTACCAAAAGTTTGACAACAGGCATATGTGTGTCCCTTACTTGATAAATTTGACTCCTTCTGTATTGCGTTCTCTGTGGAACTGGAATGTTGCTGTCCTCAACATATAATTTATATTTTCCTCGACCAATTATGATCTGCAGAAAGGATGGTAAAAAATAATAATATCTATATTACATTTCAGATATCTTTGTTTGTCTTTTTCGGTTATGTAAATCTTGAAATATTAATACTTAAATTTTTCTTTTGTCACGTCTGAGCCTTCGTAAATTCTTAAATACACAAAGTAAAAGAAAATGAAATACAATTTGCATAACAATAACAATTACATTACAATTAACAGTTATAAAACGTATATTAATAAATACATAACAAAAACAAAGGTATACGAGCATAAAATAGATACATAAAAACACGCAAGTTTTGATCAATTCATATAATAAAAATTATACTTTAACAAATTAGTTACCGTTGCTCATCTAATTTCTATTATCCGTTATGATAATCACCCAATAAATGTTATGGTTAGCTGCGATAAAATTACCGTTAATGCATTACTATTGAGAAATATATATGAAATTGGTTAGGATTTCTTTTCTTCACATAATGCGATGATTTGAGAAATATGAAATAAGAAACTGTTCGCGTTGTCCCTCTCATGTGTACTTTTCTAATCGTCTTGTACTTTTCTAACAAGTATTATATATAAGTATTCTGATTACTTGATTTTCGTCGTTTGTTGGTTCATTATCGCCTGCACCAATGCCTACATCAACATGACGATGTTCTTCGTTTTCGTCTATATTCTAGATCATAATATAAATCAACTTTAATTTTATGACAATATATATATATATATATATATAAATGATGCAATCATGCATATATTAATTGTTAAACATCGTTGTACAGTACAGTATAGTATACATACCTCATTTAAACGACGCGGACGTCGCGTTGTTCTTGGAATTAAAATATTTTCATCTTCCAAAAATCGTTTATATGGTCCTCTTTTCATATTTTTAACGTACGCAAAATTAACTTTGAAACAACAATTACACACGGACGACGAGACATAAGGCCTGTTCTTTTTAGCTGAACTGGCTGCACTAATTCAGAGTTTATCTTTCTTCTTTTAACGTGGAGGGAAGAAGATAAACTGTGAACTAGTGCAGTCAGTTCAGCTAAAAAGAACAGGCTTACAATTACAATTTTACAAATGTGAGCGGGAGACAAAGCAATGCAGCTGAGAAAGAAAAATCAAAATATCGCTCGTACACCAGCAAATACAGATGCAAGGATATAATTCGGACCAATGAGCGTTTAGCATTGGACCGCCAATTTGAAAATCGGACCAATCCCAACTAGTGATAGAATTTCGCGCCCGAAAACATATGCAGCACGCATGTAGCACCGGCCACGCCGCACACAACACGCTCGCATGGCGCGCACTGAACCTAACCAAGCGTGTGTCATATATAGATAGAGCATTTCAACGTGCGTACGTGCATGTGTGTGTAGCGTGCTACGTGATTTCGGACTTGTATTCACATCTCGATCCGCGCCTTGCAAGAGATTTCGTGTTAGTTTTACGTTTCTTCGTTCTAGTGAACGACAAACAACGATACAGTAATGACGAATTTGCACATGATAGATGACACACAATGTTTAATTTATGAGTTCACAAACGAGAGTCACAAAATTGCAGTAGGGTTCCGCGAATGGTTGTGTAAGAAAGTGACTGATAGTGAATTGCGAGAAATTATCAATGAAGAAAAACAAGTTACATTGCAATGGCCTGATGTGGATGTCGGACCAGCGGCTACTATAAAAAAAAAATAGATTCATGTTCATGGATGCAAACCACGGCAAAAATTTTAGCTCATGGTGGTAAGTACGTCAAGACGTTTCTTAATTTCGAAACAATATCATGCAGATACAATTTACATTAGAATTTGAAAAATTTTTACTCTGTGCCTTTCGAAAATCCGCATATCACCTGCGTATATTATACAAGTTGCACAGAGTCTAAAGTCATCCTGATATTATAAATTAACTTAAATTAACTTAAATTTTTTTAATTACTCAGGAACCTGCATATCAGGTTACTACATTAAACGAATAAATTATGGGTAATTATTATTATTGAATATTTTGAACATTTCCCTTATTTTTTAATGTATTCATTAAATCGGTTAAATGTAGCATCTTGTAGTGTTTATTGCTAAAATTAATTAACAATTTTATAATTAAAAAAAAGGTTAATGACGCATACCCGATGCCCCAGTATACTTACATTTATTATATAAATTCGATCATATTCCAGAATGGACAGACATGTGCACTCGTCGATCTAATTTGGAAAAATATGGGTTTATGAAGTCTTCTAAAAGTGAGCGAAAAGAAATAAAAAGAAAATGCGTAAGTGACGAAAGCGATGATGAAGATGTAAGTATGTATTGTATATTATACTTCTGGAAATAGGTTGATTGAAAACGTAATTCAATTTAATTTATAATATTATATCCTTGCAGTAAACGTTTTCATGTCTTGAAATCAGTTGTACATTATTAAGGAGATACTATATTTTCGTCATATATACAGAGTGACAAATTATGAGATGTACTTTTAAGTTTCCATATATGAATGGTCAAGTGAATATTTCTTACAAATTTTGAGTTAGTCTAGCACCCTATAAATCATAACTTTTTGATTCGTGTTCTTACTTTCTTTGCGAAAAGTGCTATAATTTGGAGTTGAGTTGTTCATTTGTAATATTTCACTGATATAATATTACCCATAAATAGCATGTTTGTGCAGCAATGTGAAAGCGTGATTCCTTTCAAATGGATAATGAATAATCTCTACCATTCTTCGGCATATATACGGTCTATATAAAGAAAACAAGTTATTAATAATTAGTTAATTATTAAATATTAATAAATTATTAAAAGAGTAGTTGATTTTTTCAAAAATTAACTGTATGTGCTGAATGATGAAGATTAAATATTATTCATTAAAAGCATTTTTTTATTGTAGAAAACTAAATCAAAGAAGAAAGTCTCCAAATCTAAAAAACATACTCAATCCGTTGAGGTAAAAAATAAAAATAAACTGTGGATGCAGTTGAAAAATGACAAGCAGTTCGAAAGAAAGATTACAGTATGCTGTTTAATTTACAAATATAAGTTCTTATAAAAAAATCAGTAAATCAATATTAACTTTCTTGTGGTTTTTATTTAGATTTCGGATGATGAGAACGATGACAATTCGTCAGAAATGACAGCAAAGCTACAAGCTAAAGTCGTCACACTTGAGAAAGAGATCGAAAGACTAAAAAATGACAATAAACGTTTGAGAACTTTAAAAACAATAAACGAAGGTACTATTTTTCACAAATTTGCGTGGTTTACTACAGATATTACTTTATTGTTTCATTTTTTCTAGACCAATTGAAATAATATTTTGAATGTTTTCATTTATAGTTATATGTACTTCTGTTTATGTTTTCAATTGTAATCATTCGTAATTTACAATACATTTCAATTCAATGGAATAAGTCAATGTAACAAATTGAATTCTTTGGCATTATGATCATAAAATTGACATAAGATAACGCAATACTATGTTTCTTTTTCAGATCTGTCAGTAATAGATAGCCAAATAAAAAATATAATGTCAAATCTGACACAAATTTTAAAAAAAACGGCGCACACAAATGAAGATTTCAACGAACAAATTATTCAAAATGAGAGTCAAGAACTTGAGACACCAGCAATTGGTAATAACGTTTCTTCAATTGTAAGTATTACAGCATAAGTTTTATCGAATTTATATAAATGAATATATATATATATATATATATATAAATGTTTATGTACTACCAGTTTATCGTTTATTATTACAGGAAGAAGACGTAGTTGAGCGTAAGAAAGAAAACGTGGTAAAGCATGAGAAAGAAAACGTGGTTAAACATGAGGAAGAGAACGTTATGCGTGAGGAACCAATACATTTCCATATAAAGAAAGAAATTCTGGATAAATGCAATCATTCGAGTATTGCTAAATTGACTGGAGATCTCACTTCAGCAATATTTTCTCGAAAAGAACTTGCTACCTCATCGTTAACGGGCAAAGTAGCCAATATTCATAAAAATAAAAATACGTCTGCAGCCAAGGAAAAAGAAAAACTCAGCCCTCGGAGAGTAGATGCCATTATGTGTAAGAAAACAGTACATACTTGAAACTGAAACTAAAATATAAGATAAAGTTATATATATTATATAATTCGTTGTATTTTATTATTTCAGCTTATGTGCAATCGACTTTCACAAGAAGTGAAGACACTGTTAAAGAAATACAAAGAGCCATTCGTCGCAAATGCAATAATACTCGTATGCAGTAATACTCGTATCAGAATATACAAAAATAGTACAAATTATGGCCATTTTGTATTATCCTTATTCTATTTTTAACATTTATTTTTTTAAACATTATATTAAAATATTAAGTTTGTTTAAGCCTTGATTACAAAATTTGAATATTTGACATAAATTATTTTTGTGCAACTAAATAACATTTATGATCAATTTAATGTTTAGTTAATAATTGTATCAGACTAAATATTTTAGTTTTTTTAAACAAATTTTCTTAGTGCAATAAATAAGGAAAATGAGTTTTGTGTACATTTTTTGCATTTTTTATTATCCCCGTCAATACTGACACTGAGTATTCACCAATACTAATACTGTGTATTCACTAATACTAATACTGTGTATTCACCAATACTAACACTGAATATTCACCAATACTACTACTGAGTATTCGCCAATACTGAGTATTGACCAAAAAAGTATTAGCCAATTTAGTATTGCCAATACTGAGTATTGAGATCTCAATACTTATTTTCCGTGAGGGGTGTGTTCTTGCTGCGCTGTTCAGAACGCGCGTGATTGGCTGTCGTGTTCCGCGCGGGACCAGCCGCCGTTGTTTGCGCCGTTAGCGTAATTGCTGTAGGATTTAAGAGAATTTTCGCGTTCTGCCTTGTTCATTTCGCCAACTCTTCATTCTTTTTTCTGTTCTCTTCTTGCTTTGACTTATATTTTCTTTGTGTTTGGCTGTACTCCGTCTCTATCACACGCTATAAAATATGTTATTTCTACCAGTTATATCGGCTTGATTTTACTTAATTTCTCGCCTACCCATCTCCTCCCGTAAGAGAACCGCTTCGTCCCTGTCTCCGCTACCCCGCCCCTCTACCGGTTAGAGGAGCTAGCTGGCCGCATGCGAGCGACGATTTCGCGCTTCGGAATGATGAGCTATCGCGTGATGTAAATCCGTGTTTGATGTTAGAGAGTGTACTCGGTGACGCGACTGGTATAATCGCGTCTGGCGCCCAATTTCGTGATTTGGTGTGCATATTTGGTGTCTATCGGTTCGTCGCTCACGCGCGTGTTTCGCGCGTAATTCCTTTGTTTGATCGCGTATTTCGCCGCTGTTCTCCGGCATCAGGAATATACGTGACAATATATATATATATATATATATATATATATATATATATATATATATATATAGATATATATATATAGATATCTATATATATATATATATATATATATATATATATACAGGGTGTCACGTAACGATCGCCCGTGGTTTCGTGGATTGATAGATCAAGTAAAACTGAGCAGAAAAGTCCTTTACCATTTTTTAATATTTGCCATAGTTAACGAAATAAAAATTAATAAAGTCTGCGAATAAGCGCGTATCACCGCGCGCAAGGACCGCCCGCCGGTCGCCGAGACGTAGGCAGCCGCGGCTGTAGGCGCGGCGCTGTGCGGTGAGGAGGGAAAAACAGCTACTGCTTTTCCTTCTTCACCGCACAGCGCCGCGCCTACAGCCGCGGCTGCCTACGTCTCGGTGACCAGCGGGCGGTCCTTGCGCGCGGTGATACGCGCTTATTCGCAGACTTTATTAATTTTTATTTCGTTAACTATGGCAAATATTAAAAAGTGGTAAAGGACTTTTCTACTCAGTTTTACTTGATTTATCAATCCACGAAACCACGGGCGATCGTTACCTGACACCCTGTATATATACACTGGGTGATTCAAAATAATCTATTGGTCCCGAAGCTGGCATATTCGTAATCGAATTCTGAGACGATTTTTCCTTTTGCAAAAATTTGTCAAAAATTTGCCCTTTGAACATGTTTAAGCACGTTTACTTACACACAGCGATCAGCTTTTTGTTTCCACGATGCGACAGTTCAATTTAAATTTGTCCTTTATCCAGATCTATCCTTCGAAGTTGTTTCATACTTCGCCACATTTACACTATTTACTCTGCATTTGATAAACGCAGAACTACGCGACGAACCAATCGATCGACTTTATTAATTACTATTAATCACTACTGTAATCTCTACAATCATTCAATGCGTTAAAATTACTCGAAGAAACACGTATTTACGTTACGATCACACAACACGAGTTCACTCGACGATATGAAGCAGTCGACTGAATGTTATTGGTTATGTCGTTATAAGAGTGTCGAATGATTGGTTAAAGCTATAAGTCAAAACGCGGTAATTCAAAATGAAAATATTGATTAATACGATTTACATCGATACAATTTATTAGAAAAATGTGGCAAATGCTTGTTTGTTATTACTTGTTAAAAATTGTAAGTGACTTTATCAAGATAATTATTTAGAATATTTATTATAAAAAAAACTTCAAGGATATAATTCTTGAAATCTCCTTGCAGCAACGGATAATCTGCCCTTTTTAGGGCAACCAAATATTTTATTTTGAGGAATATTTTCACAGTTTTCGCAAATATTCAAAAATAAGAAATAAAGAAAAAATATTTAGAAAAAATTGATTTTGATAAAATTATTTCTTGAATATTTAGAATGAATAATAATTATCTTGATAAAGTCACTATCATTCAATTTTTAACAAATGTAAATTGTATTAACCAATATTTTCATTTTAAATTGCCGCGTTTTGACTTATGGCTTTAACCAATCGTTCGACACTCTTATAACAACATAACCAATAACATCCAGTCGACTGCTTGATATCGTCGAGTGAACACGTGTTGTGTGATCGTAACGTAAACACGTGTTTCTTCGAGTAATTTTAACACATCGAATAATTGTAGTAATTAGAGTAGTAATTAATAAAGTTGATCGATCGGTTCGTCGCGTAGTTCCGCGTTTATCGATCAAGTGCAGAGTAAATAGTGTAAATGTGGTAACTGTTGCGTAGAGATGTATGGATGACCAGGGTTTGCTCGTATGGATACAACTAACTCGTTCGTAGAAATTTATTGATGATGAAGACTCGTACAAAATGCAGAGAGAACTCGATCTCTTCTGTTCGTAACGTTTTCTAAATGAAGACTCGGCTTCTGTATTGCTAACGGATGCGCTGGAGACTCGGCTCTCAAATCAGTACTGATTCGCAGATAATTCGTATATGCACTCGTGAACGCAAGGAACGATCTGATCTCGCGGCGCCTTTCGACTGCTATATATGCGGATCCGTGATCCTTGCGTGGGCCAATCGTCCCCTTTTTTGACGTCGCGTCGCGATTGGTTTACGACGGCCGATCGAGTCTCGATCCGTCGCGCTCGTTTGACGAAGGAGCACGCTATATTTTTCGACGAAACATACTCCCCCCATTGAGAGTGTAACGATCAATTATATGTTAACACTTAATATATTAATTACGCTTAGTAGTTGAGCGTTATTGATTGAGGGGCAGCGGACAAAGACATTTCGTTGTCCGCTTCAAAGTTCCTGTGTTTGTTTTAATGGTGGCGGTTCGCACCACTCCGTCTTTGCCAGGGTGTGTTTCTATAATTCTACCGATGGCCCATTGTGTGCATGGCAGGTTTTTTTCCTTGAGAAGGACGATTGTCCCGACGTCGACCTTCCCTTCATCTTTGGTCCATGTATGTCGTATTTGCAGTTCATTAAGATATTCTAGGCTCCATCGGGTCCAAAAGTCCTGACGTACCTTTGTTAGATGCTGCCAAGTGGACAAGCGTGCTGCTGGGACAGACGAGTAATCAGGTTCGGGCATGCTAATGATTGGTTTACCGATCAGGCAATGTGCGGGTGATAGAATTATAGGATCGTTTGGATCAGATGAGAGATAGGAGATTGGTCTTGAATTTAGAATTCCTTCAATTTCTATCGTAAAGGTGTTTAATTCTTTGAATGTAAATAGAAGATCGCCTACAACGCGTTTAAAATGGTGTTTAAACAGTTTTACTGTCGATTCCCATAAGCCACCGAAATGTGGAGCGATGGGAGGTATAAAATGCCACGTGATTCGGTGGTCAATAGCAAATCGATTGACTCGATCTTTATGTTCGTCGGAGTTGAAAAGAACGTATAATTCTCTTAGGTGATTATTCGCACCGATGAAGTTGGTCCCATTATCGGAGAAAATATGTGTCGGAATACCTCGCCTAGATATAAATCGTCGCAACGCGGCTAAAAATCCTTCTGTAGTCAGATCGCTGACTACTTCTAAATGTACTGCTTTGATAGCCATGCAGATGAACACGCAAACGTACACTTTAATACGATTTCGATTTCTATATTTTTTTTCTTTGATGTAGAACGGACCGCAAAAATCGACCCCCGAATTAGCGAACGGTATAGCCTCGGATACTCGGGATTTCGGTAAATCGCCCATTTTGTATTTAATCGTATTGGCGTCGAAACGAAAGCAGCGAACACATGAACGTATAATTTTGCGTACTTGATTTCTGCCATCCAATAGCCAAAATTTCTGTCTGATAATGTATAGTGTCGTTTGAACACCTGAATGAAAATGTTTTTCATGTGTTTCTTTAATGATGAGATCTGTTAAGAAGTGATGATTTGGAATCAAAATGGGGTGCTTCCGTGCAAAGGTTAAGTTCGAATTTCTGAGACGTCCGCCAACGCGAATTAGACCGTGTTGATCGATAAACGGATTTAATGATGCGATATTTTTATTTATTGCTTGATTATTTGTAAGTTTTTTCAATTCGGATGAGAAACGGGAGGCCTGAATGATTTTTATCACTCTTATTTCGGCTTCTTCTATTTCTTGTGAGCATAATTGTCCCCGATATATGTTTTTTCGTCGGAAACGTAGACATAATGCCACAATTCGTAACGTTTTGGCGTAGGAAGAATATCTTTGCAAAATATTATGGTCATTAAAGTCAGTGATTAAACATTTGCTTCCCTTTATTTCCGGTATTTCGATTAATTTTGTAACTCCTTGAGGCCATTTATTTTCATTCCCTTTCAGCCACGATGGACCTGAGAACCATTGTTGATTGTTCAAGAAAACGGTCGGTAACTGACCCCGGGAAAGAGCATCGGCAGGATTATCTTTCGAATTGACATGCCGCCAAATTTGAGGATTCGTAAGCTCCTGGATTTGAGCGACTCGATGGGAAACGTACGTTTTTAAACGTTGAGGCGAAGTTCTTATCCAATGTAAAACAATCATTGAATCGCTCCATAATATGACCTTGTTCGGATTAAGTTTCACTGCTTTACGTACCTCGCCGTATAATTTGGCTAGTAAAAGCGCTCCGCATAGCTCGAGTCGCGGTATTGTCACGGTTTTTAATGGAGCGACTCTATTCTTGGCGCATAATAAATGGCAATGTATCTTGTTGTTTTGATCGGTGGAACGTAAATACAAACATGCACCATATCCTGCCTTGCTTGCGTCGCAAAATCCGTGAATTTGTATGATTTTATGATTGGGAATAATTGCCGCGCGATCGATAGATAGATCGTTAATGCTTTCTAATTGCGACATAAATTCCGTCCACGTTGATTGTATATTAGGGGGTATGGGTTCGTCCCATCCTATTTTTGATTTCCATAGGTCTTGCATCATTTTTTTGGCGAACAACGTGATTGGTCCTATCATTCCTAATGGGTCGAAAATCTTGGCTATCTCCGCGATGACAATCCGTTTTGTAATCCTCTCGGCGTAATTGATTTTGTGAACCGAATAGTGTAACGCGTCGTTTCGGGCATCCCACGCTACTCCCAACGTTTTCAGAGAGTTATTCTTACTAAAGTCGAGATTAGAGTTTATGGCATCGGGACTTAGATCTTGAATGATGCGTTTGTCGTTAGAGGCCCATTGTCGTATATTAAAGCCACCCCGAACAAGTAGAGCAATTACTTCATCTCGTAATCTACGCGCTTCGTCCACGGTATTCGCGCCTGTAAGTAGGTCATCGACGTATAAATGCGTTTTGAGTAATCGCGCGGCATCGGGATATTTTTCGTCTTCATCATCCGCTAATTTATGAATCGTCCGGATGGCGAGATATGGCGAAGATGCGACTCCGAATGTGAGTGTATTAAGTTGGAAAGTGCGAATCTCATTATTATGACGCCACAGGACGCGTTGATATCTTTGATCATCTTTGTGTAACCATATTTGTCTATACATTTTTTCGATATCGGCACTGAGCATGAATCTATATACGCGAAATCGAATTAAATGTGCGAACAAGTTGTCTTGTATGGTGGGTCCGACTAATAACTGATCATTTAATGACGTACCGATCTCTGTTTTTGCAGACGCGTCAAAAACTACGCGGACCCGCGTGGTGTTACTCGCTGCCTTTATCACTGCATGGTGTGGCATGTAAAATCCATCGTTAGTTGAATCGTCAATTAATGTCATTTGCTTTAAATTTAAATATTCTTGAATGATTTGTGTATACGCTATTTTTAATTCTGGATTCAAATCTAATTTGCGCTCGAGTGAATATAAACGTTTAAGTGCGGGGTTTCGTGAATTTCCTAATTGTCTTTCCTTATTGCGAAACGGTAGTCGCACTATGTATCGTCCGTCGTTGTTGCGGGTAACATTTCTCAAACGTGTGCTTCACAATCGTGTCGCGCGACTGAATCTGACGAATCGTTTGGTATTTCTTCGGCTGTCCAAAATCTAGCGATTTGTGTTTCTAAGTCCGTTAGTGTACATAAATGACTAATTGTATAATTACTTCCGGTCGTGAGTCCGCCGGCTACGACCCAACCAAGCCGAGTATTCTGCAAATAGAGATCGCGGTCTCTAGAGGATAAATTGACCTGACCGGGTGAAAATAATGATAATGTTGTACCGGACCCGATCAATAAATCTACCGGACGTGGTAGATGAAATTCTGGATCGGCTAGATTAATGTTTTCTGATATTTTTACACCCTTTCGCGACAAAACTTCCGACGGGACTAAATCCGAGATCGTCGGGACGATTAAACACGTTAATTCTTTAGTGAATTCGTCATGTCGCGCTTGAATGATTATCCGCACAACACCCTTTGTTACCGTACTCATAGAATTAATCGCACCGACCGACACTGCGCATGGCGATACCGGAAGCTTCAAGCGTTTCGCGAAATTTACCGAAATAAAATTAGCTATAGCGCACGTGTCTAATAATGCCCGACATTTTATTCGGCTGAAGTTATGATCCTGAACAAATATCATCGCGGTCGTCATCAATTGTGAAACAAATGCCGGTGAGATGGCCGCCAGACATGTGGTATCGCTTTCCGATCTCTCCGATAGTCATTCGTCTTTTGCCGTTTTTGAGTCGGTCGCGCCGGAACCTTCCGCGTTTGTTTTTCTTTCGAGGTGTAGCAATGTATTATGTCGTTTGTGGCAAATAGTACAATTCGTGTATTTGCATGTTTTACCTACATGAGAACGCATGCAATTGTAACACAGTCTGGCCTTTCTTACTATTTCAATGCGTTTAGAAATGTCTAGCTGTCTGAACTTGTCGCATTTAAATAACGGATGTTGTTTAATCCCGCAAGCGGTGCAATTATTGACTACGAAGGCCTTGCTAGTTAGTCGCGCCCGTTTTCCCGCCGTTGACGATTTATCGTCTTCTCGTCTGTTGCTCTCTATTCGGGTGCGTTTAGAAACACGGACTGCGGTTCGATATAAGAATTTGTATAGGTCGTCTATTTTCGGAAATTCGTCTCGATCAAGCGTTTCTTCCCATTTTTCAGCGGTGTTCTTTGGTAACTTACTTTCTAACAGGTTCACTAAACTCTCAGATGCCACATTGACCCCTAGCGCGTTCAATGATGCGACATGTTGCTGCGTGTCGTCGGCAAGTCTAGACAGGCCATCCGTGGTCTCCTTTTCTAACGCGGGTAAATTATTGAGCAGCGTGAGGTGTCGCGAAATCAAAATTCGTTTTACTTCGTATGCACGAGTCAGCAATTCCCACGCTTTACTGTAGCTCGCGCCTTCGATGGTTAAGAGTTTGATCTTATTGGCTGCGTCGCCTTTTAATGCGGATTTCAGATATTGCAGTTTCTTCGTATCGGCGAGATCCGTTCGTACGTCTATCATTTCGAGGAAAGTATTTTTAAACGTTAGCCACTCTTCATATCGGCCATCAAAGGTCGGTAAAGCTGTTTCCGGTAGTTTTATTTTTCGTTTTGTGGTCACAGTATTTCCCGCGTTTTCGGTGGCTAATACGACGTTCGAGGGTCCGGCGATTGCGTCGGGCGGCGGCTCGTTCGGCTTTATAATTTCATTAACCTTGGCGGCTAACAAATAATATCTGTCTTGTACGCTTGTGAATTCGTCGTTGTGATTGTCGTTTGACTCTAAGAGCATGAGCTCGTCATTAAATTCTTCGTAGGCATGGTATAATTCTGTGATTCGTGTCATACGCAACTTTAACGCGGTTTTATCATATCGTTCGCGTTCGATTATGTTTGTTAGACCCGTAATTTGTGATTTTAATGACGCTCGTTTCTGAAGGATAAATTTAATTCGATCGGTCATGTTGTACGTATCGGATAATTGAAGGAAAGGAGAGATTACCTGATCGATAAATAAACAAATGAAATTGACTCGCCTGAATCTCGGTCCCAGTTGCGCTGTGCGCTGATCCTTCGAACCGGCTGCCACGTGTTCCGATGTGTCGAATCCTGTCCGATCCGGTGTCGTCCGCTTTCTCGTCGCGAACGACCTCACAGGAGGCACCAAATGCTGCGTAGAGATGTATGGATCACCAGGGTTTGCTCGTATGGATACAACTAACTCGTTCGTAGAAATTTATTGATGATGAAGACTCGTACAAAATGCAGAGAGAACTCGATCTCTTCTGTTCGTAACGTTTTCTAAATGAAGACTCGGCTTCTGTATTGCTAACGGATGCGCTGGAGACTCGGCTCTCAAATCAGTACTGATTCGCAGATAATTCGTATATGTACTCGTGAACGCAAAGAACGATCTGATCTCGCGGCACCTTTCGACCGTTATATATGCGTGTCCGTGATCCTTGCGTGGGCCAATCGTCCCCTTTTTTGACGTCGCGTCGCGATTGGTTTACGATGGCCGATCGAGTCTCGATCCGTCGCGCTCGTTTGACGAAGGAGCACGCTATATTTTTCGACGGAACAGTAACATATGAAACAACTTCGAGGGATAGATCTGGATAAACGACAAATTTAAATTGAACTGTCGCATCGTGGAAACAATAAGCTGATTGCCGTGTGCGTGAGTGAACGTGCTTAAACTTGTTTAAAGCCTCCTTCTCCCCCGTCTCTCTCTCTCTCTCTCTCACACACACACACACACTCTCTCTCTCTCTCTCTCCTTTCTTTCCTTTTTGTGCGTTTTAAAAGTGCTACTTTTAACTTGCATTTAAGTAATCTAATTTGCATTAAATTTTATTATTCGCGGGCGTACATTTATTATAATAATGTAAACTTACTTGAAGATATCACGGTCATCCCAATATTTGACGGCCGGATGACAGATCGAAATTTGACAAATTAAATGTATCATAATTAAAGTGACAGAGAAAGAGAGAGAGAGAGAGAAGGAAAGTTTAAATAGGAATGTGCTGTCCATGTACTTTTGTCAGTCATTTGAGCGCAGGAGGTACCCCACGGAAACACCTGCGTGTAACAGTGAGTCGCGCCGCCCCTGTCTACCACTTGTACCTGATCCGTCATACGCTAACTAATTCTTATTGTAATTTGAAAACTAAGCTCCGGACAAATTTTTGCAAAAGGAAAAATCGTCTCAGAATTCGATTACGAATATGTCAGCTTCGGGACCAATAGGTTATTTTGAATCATCCTGTATATATGCAGATCGATTATTTCAGGGACTTAAAATTAAAATAATTGTATACGATGTCTAATTGATCATTGATTCTTGTATTTTATATGTACTCAATGTATGGTAACTAATAACCGATATATGGACAAATGATTACTTTGAGGACTTTATATATATGTATTGATTACTTTGGGGTACTTTATATAGTTAGTTTAAAACAAGTACTAGATTTATATTTGCTGCGTTTCGAAATTCATTGCGAGTACAAAAAATTTATATTTCACGTTGCATATACTATAGATTTTCAGTATTTTTAGTAAATTTTAGAATGTAGCCATTACGGAATGTTATTGTTATCATAAATAATCGCATAAATAAAAAAAGCGACATACATTTTGTTAATTTAAAATTGAAATTATTATTTGTCTACAACAATGTTATCCGTGAATTCAGTGAAGTTTCAAATAGAAACGGATTACTTTTTTCTTTTTCAAAAATTCAATATATTCCAAAATGCTATAATAATTTTTAAATTTGAAACGTTTAAAGTTAATTAATAGGTTAATTAATAGGTTAGTTAGAAGGTCGTGTGCGTTACTTATATACAGGGTAGGGAAAAAGTACCGGAACAGTAAAATATCTCGAAAACTAAGCATTTTAGAAAAAAGTGTTTCAGATAAGAGTTGTAGGGTTTCAAAAGATCTATTTACTAATATTATCAACTTGACCTTGGATGACATTGCCAAGGTCAGATCAAAATCACATTAACTTTTTTAAAGGAAACACCCTACTTTTGATTCCTGAATCTAATAGCTGATGTCAAGATTTCCAAAACCTTACAAGAAAGTTTATTTTCGTTGAATACTTTCCGGTACTTTTCCCCCACCCTGTATATGCATAGAAATAAAGGTGTTTTCAAATATAGACTTATTTTGCAATATTAATTATTAATATAATTCAGTAATAATATCAAAGTCGTTTTTATATTTATTCGTAGATATTTATTTTATTTCTGGCAAAAAAAATAATCTGTTGTAATTGATGGTAGTAATAATAAAAAAAATATTACAGAATAAAAAATACCTACAATTTCTAATTTTCGAATTATTTGTCATTATTTTCGGTTTTAAACACAATTCTTAGATTCAGAATCAGAATAAATAATATTGCATAATTAAATAGACAAGTTAATTTCTATATTACTGATGCTAACATAGCGTCTTTTACAATTCTTTCCCCTCACCCCGTAAAAAATCGGTTACGAAAAATATTCTCTCAAGCAAGATGTTGAATAAAAGGAGGAGTAAAATAAAAGAATAAGTCGATTTAATATGACGTAATTTATATGACATATTTCATATTTATTTTATATTTGTACTTTCATGTAAATAAGAAATACACATTTTCTTTAAATACGTACTTTGTTCTAATACATACTATAAGTCAATACTGTTTATAATTAATACATAAAAC